>NW_027077319.1:7500-253000 GCF_963930695.1 Labrus bergylta | reverse complement strand
AAAAAATTGAAAATTTTCATGAAAAGATTTCTGCTTGAAAATTTTCATAAAAGTATTTCTGCATTAAAAAAGTCAAAGATTTTCATGAAAAGATTTCGGATTTAAAAAAGTTGAAAATTTTCATAAAAAGATTTCTGCTTCAAAAAAGTTGAAAATTTTCATGAAAAGATTTAGGCTTCAAAAAAGTCGAAGATTTTCATGAAAAGATTTCTGCATGAAAATTTTCATGAAAAGATTTCTGCTTCAAAAAAGTCGAAGATTATCATGAAAAGATTTCGGCTACAAAAAAGTTGAAAATTTTCATAAAAAGATTTCTGCTTCAAAAAAGTCAAAGATTTTCATGAAAAGATTTCGGCTTCAAAAAAGTCAAAAATTTTCATGAAGTATTTTGGTTTCAAAAAAGTTGAAAATTTACATGAAAAGATTTCAGCTTCAAAAAAGTTGAAAATTTTCATGAAAAGATTTCGGCTTCAACAAAGTTGAAAATTTTCATGACAGGATTTTGGCTTTAAAAAAGGTAAAAAATTTCATGAAGTATTTCAGCTTCAAAAAATTTCAAAATTTTGATGAAAAGATTTCTGCTTCAAAAAAGTTCAAAATTTTCATGAAAAGATTTCGGCTTCAAAAAAGTTGAACATGTCCATGAAGTATTTCTGCTTCAAAAAAGTTGAAGATTTTCATGAAAAGATTTTTGCTTCAAAAAAGTTGAAAATTTTCATGAAGTATTTCGGTTTCAAAAAAGTTAAAAATTTACATGAAAAGATTTCGGCTTCAAAAAAGTTGAAAATTTTGATGAAAAGGTTTCATTTTCAAAAAAGTTGATAATTTTTATGAAAAGATTTCTGCTTCAAAAAAGTTGAAAATTTTCATGACAAGATTTTGGCTTCAAAAAAGTTGAAAATTTCCATGAAAAGATTTCAGCTTCAACAAAATTGAAAATTTTCATGAAAAGATTTCTGCTTGAAAATTTACATGAAAAGATTTCTGCTTCAACAAAGTTGAAAATTTTCATGAAAAGATTTCTGCTTCAAGAAAGTTAAAAATTTTCATGAAAAGATTTAGCCTTCAAAAAAGTTGAAAATTTTCATGAAAAGATTTCGGCTTCAAAAAAGTTGAACATTTTCATAAAGTATTTCTGCTTCAAAAAAGTTGAAGATTTTCATGAAAAGATTTCGGCTTCAACAAAGTTGAAAATTTTCATGACAGGATTTTGGCTTTAAAAAAGGTAAAAAATTTCATGAAGTATTTCAGCTTCAAAAAATTTGAAAATTTTCATGAAAAGATTTCTGCTTCAAAAAAGTTCAAAATTTTCATGAAAAGATTTCGGCTTCAAAAAAGTTGAACATTTCCATGAAGTATTTCTGCTTCAAAAAAGTTGAAGATTTTCATGAAAAGATTTTTGCTTCAAAAAAGTTGAAAATTTTCATGAAGTATTTCGGTTTCAAAAAAGTTAAAAATTTACATGAAAAGATTTCGGCTTCAAAAAAGTTGAAAATTTTGATGAAAAGGTTTCATTTTCAAAAAAGTTGATAATTTTTATGAAAAGATTTCTGCTTCAAAAAGTTGAAAATTTTCATGACAAGATTTTGGCTTCAAAAAAGTTGAAAATTTCCATGAAAAGATTTCAGCTTCAACAAAATTGAAAATTTTCATGAAAAGATTTCTGCTTGAAAATTTTCATGAAAAGATTTCTGCTTCAACAAAGTTGAAAATTTTCATGAAAAGATTTCTGCTTCAAGAAAGTTAAAAATTTTCATGAAAAGATTTAGCCTTCAAAAAAGTTGAAAATTTTCATGAAAAGATTTCGGCTTCAAAAAAGTTGAACATTTTCATAAAGTATTAATGCTTCAAAAAAGTTGAAGATTTTCATGAAAAGATTTCGGCTTCAACAAAGTTGAAAATTTTCATGACAGGATTTTGGCTTTAAAAAAGGTAAAAAATTTCATGAAGTATTTCAGCTTCAAAAAATTTGAAAATTTTGATGAAAAGATTTCTGCTTCAAAAAAGTTCAAAATTTTCATGAAAAGATTTCGGCTTCAAAAAAGTTGAACATTTTCATGACAAGATTTTGGCTTCAAAAAAGTTGAAAATTTCCATGAAAAGATTTCAGCTTCAACAAAATTGAAATTTTTCATTACAGGATTTTGGCTTTAAAAAAGTTGAAAATTTTCATGAAAAGATTTCTGCTTCAAAAAAGTAGAAAATTTTCATAAAAAGATTTCTGCTTCAAAAAAGTCGAAGATTTTCATGAAAAGATTTCGGCTTCTAAAAAGTCAAAAATTTTCATGAAGTATTTTGGTTTCAAAAAAGTTGAAAATTTCCATGAAAAGATTTCAGCTTCAACAAAATTGAAATTTTTCATTACAGGATTTTGGCTTTAAAAAAGTTGAAAATTTTCATGAAAAGATTTCTGCTTCAAAAAAGTTGAAAATTTTCATAAAAAGATTTCAGATTCAAAAAATTTGAAAATTTTGATGAAAAGATTTCTGCTTCAAAAAAGTTCAAAATTTTCATGAAAAGATTTCGGCTTCAAAAAAGTTGAACATTTCCATGAAGTATTTCTGCTTCAAAAAAGTTGAAGATTTTCATGAAAAGATTTTTGCTTCAAAAAAGTTGAAAATTTTCATGAAGTATTTCGGTTTCAAAAAAGTTAAAAATTTACATGAAAAGATTTCGGCTTCAAAAAAGTTGAAAATTTTGATGAAAAGGTTTCATTTTCAAAAAAGTTGATAATTTTTATGAAAAGATTTCTGCTTCAAAAAGTTGAAAATTTTCATGACAAGATTTTGGCTTCAAAAAAGTTGAAAATTTCCATGAAAAGATTTCAGCTTCAACAAAATTGAAAATTTTCATGAAAAGATTTCTGCTTGAAAATTTTCATGAAAAGATTTCTGCTTCAACAAAGTTGAAAATTTTCATGAAAAGATTTCGGCTTCAAAAAAGTTGAAAATTTTGATGAAAAGGTTTCATTTTCAAAAAAGTTGATAATTTTTATGAAAAGATTTCTGCTTCAAAAAGTTGAAAATTTTCATGACAAGATTTTGGCTTCAAAAAAGTTGAAAATTTCCATGAAAAGATTTCAGCTTCAACAAAATTGAAAATTTTCATGAAAAGATTTCTGCTTGAAAATTTTCATGAAAAGATTTCTGCTTCAACAAAGTTGAAAATTTTCATGAAAAGATTTCTGCTTCAAGAAAGTTAAAAATTTTCATGAAAAGATTTAGCCTTCAAAAAAGTTGAAAATTTTCATGAAAAGATTTCGGCTTCAAAAAAGTTGAACATTTTCATAAAGTATTTCTGCTTCAAAAAAGTTGAAGATTTTCATGAAAAGATTTCTGCTTCAACAAAGTTGAAAATTTTCATGAAAAGATTTCTGCTTCAACAAAATTGAAATTTTTCATTACAGGATTTTGGCTTTAAAAAAGTTGAAAATTTTGATGAAAAGATTTCTGCTTCAACAAAATTGAAATTTTTCATTACAGGATTTCTGCTTTAAAAAAGTTGAAAATTTTCATGAAAAGATTTCTGCTTCAAAAAAGTTGAAAATTTTCATAAAAAGATTTCTGCTTCAAAAAAGTCGAAGATTTTCATGAAAAGATTTCGGCTACAAAAAAGTCAAAAATTTTCATGAAGTATTTTGGTTTCAAAAAAGTTGAAAATTTACATGAAAAGATTTCAGCTTCAAAAAAGTTGAAAATTTTCATGAAAAGATTTCTGCTTTAAAATTTTCATGAAAAGATTTCTGCTTCAAAAAAGTTGAAAATTTTCATAAAAAGATTTCTGCTTCAAAAAAGTCGAAGATTTTCATGAAAAGATTTCGGCTTCAAAAAAGTCAAAAATTTTCATGAAGTATTTTGATTTCAAAAAAGTTGAAAATTTACATGAAAAGATTTCAGCTTCAAAAAAGTTGAAAATTTTCATGAAAAGATTTCTGCTTTAAAATTTTCATGAAAAGATTTCTGCTTCAACAAAGTTGAAAATTTTCATGAAAAGATTACTGCTTCAACAAAGTTAAAAATTTTCATGAAAAGATTTAGCCTTCAAAAAAGTTGAAAATTTTCATGAAAAGATTTCGGCTTCAAAAAAGTTGAACATTTTCATGAAGTATTTCAGCTTCAAAAAATTTGAAAATTTTGATGAAAAGATTTTTGATTCAAAAAAGTTGAAGATCTTCATGAAACGATTTCTGCTTCAAAAAAGTTGAACATTTTCATGAAAAAATTTCAGCTTCAAAAAAGTTGAAAATTTTCATGAAGTATTTCGGTTTCAAAAAAGTTAAAAATTTACATGAAAAGATTTCGGCTTCAAAAAAGTTGAAAATTTTGATGAAAAGGTTTCATTTTCAAAAAAGTTGATAATTTTTATGAAAAGATTTCTGCTTCAAAAAAGTTGAAAATTTTCATGAAAAGATTTTGGCTTCAAAAAAGTTGAAAATTTCCATGAAAAGATTTCAGCTTCAACAAAATTGAAATTTTTCATGAAAAGAGTTCGGCTTCAAAAAAGTTGAACATTTTCATAAAGTATTTCTGCATCAAAAAAGTTGAAGATTTTCATGAAAAGATTTCGGCTTCAACAAAGTTGAAAATTTTCATGAAAAGATTTCTGCTTCAACAAAGTTAAAAATTTTCATGAAAAGATTTCGGCTTCAAAAAAGTTGAACATTTTCATGAAGTATTTCAGCTTCAAAAAATTTGAAAATTTTGATGAAAAGATTTTTGCTTCAAAAAAGTTGAAGATCTTCATGAAACGATTTCTGCTTCAAAAAAGTTGAACATTTTCATGAAAAAATTTCAGCTTCAAAAAAGTTGAAAATTTTCATGAAGTATTTCGGTTTCAAAAAAGTTAAAAATTTACATGAAAAGATTTCGGCTTCAAAAAAGTCAAAAATTTTGATGAAAAGGTTTCATTTTCAAAAAAGTTGATAATTTTGATGAAAAGATTTCTGCTTCAAAAAAGTTCAAAATTTTCATGAAAAGATTTCGGCTTTAAAAAAGTTGAAAACTTTCATGAAAAGATTTCGGCTTCAAAAAAGTCAAAGATTTTCATGAAGTATTTCGGCTTCAAAAAAGTTGAAAATTTTCATGAAAATCTTCGACTTTCTTCATGCTGGCTGAGTTTTTCTTTGTTCTATCTTTTGAAATCAATTTATTTTATGATTGAATATTCCAAGTATTCTTTAAATATCTTGTTTTTGATTACCACCAATCACTATTTCCATTTTTACTTTCATGCTTTATGAACAAAAATAGCTTTTTTTATTACTACATCAAGTTTACACACATGGGTCAAAAATGACCCATACATCCAAGTGTGATTTAAAATTAAATGAATTAATACTATAATATTAATTTGTTTCAAGTAATTACTTTAGCAGTGAGTGGAGCCAAACACTTATGTATTTCATATTTGCAACATGTTTATTTGTCATTTTGTCACACATACACATACCTCTGATAACAGATAACACGGCTGTTGAACTGAACTGTATCTGTAATTTAACAACTGTAAACTGGTGAATGTGACCAAACAAAATGAAATACAACTGAACACATCACTAGAGCACAAATTGCCTTCTCAATTTTGACATGCCTCACAAATGATCACTAAGAGTTTGTGCTCCTTGCACACAGGCCTGGTGCACTGGGAACACTAGCTGCTGACTTTTCTGTCTTTGGTAACTGGGCAGATCGTGCACCTCTTCCTCTTCCTTTGGCCCTCCTGTCTGATGTCCTCTTGTGGCTGGGTGGTGGCTGTGTTTTGTTTTTTAAACCCACATCTTCCCATTGTTTCTTCTTCTGACTGCTGTCATCCACTGCTTTGTCATCATGCATACATTATTAAAGATTGGGAAAAAGTATGTAGGTATTGTGCTAAAACTTAATACATTAGTTTCTCTATTGTACTTTACATTCACCTGTCTGTCTGATTCCACTGCACAATTGCTGGACGACATTCTCTCCAAGGTTCCTCTGAACCTGGCTGTCTCCCGGTATAGACAATTCCATCTATTGCATAAGGTACCCTTGCGTCGCACATCCAGAAGATTTTTATCCCATATTTTGCAGGCTTGCTGGGCATGTGTTGCCGTAACTTGCACCTGCCTCGGAATGGCACAAGCTGCTCATCTATGGTGACACAGTCACTGGGGATGAACTTTCTTCTGCAGTTGTCCAGGAAACAGTCCCACACGTACCTAAATGTCGCCATGTGGTGTGTTTCCAGCCGCAGAGCCCTGGTCCTCTTGTCGTCAAACCGTATGACGCGGCGGATATCTTCATATCTCCTAAGCCCCATGGTGGCCTTGTAAATTGGATTTTGCAGCGGATCCACAAACAGCTCCTGCAAGGCCACATCCCAGCTCTTCTCCCCCCCTGCAAGAATTGATGAAGGCCATCAATTCTTCTTTATCAATGCTTCTCCACTCTTTCCCTTTTGCTGTGGCTGTTCTTCGTCCCTCTAAGTTGGTACATATTAGAACCTCCTCAATGATGTTGTCACTCATGAACATATCCCAGGCATCTTTTGGTGAAACAGCTGGTGATCCAGGTGTAGGTCCTGGGCAGCTCCTCAGAATGTTATGGCTTCTTGTTCTGCCATGAATGGGGGGATTCTCATTCCAGTAAGATCCGTTTTTACTCAATCTATTGGACTGGGTCTGAGTTTCCTCTTCAGAGGACTCATCAGATGAGTCTTCTGTATCATCAGAGGAGTCTTCTTCATGGATTCCCAGACACACCCACAACTCCAGCTTGACCCTCTGGCAAATATTCTGGGTCATCATCATCAGAAATTTCAGACTCTGAATCAAGACAAATTGCCTCCTCATCTGGTTCTTCCTGCAGCATCGCTACAACCATCTCAGTAGTAAATCTGGGACCAGCCATACTCTGGATAAAGAAAATCAAAAGCACAATAAAATTTTCAGATGCACATCAATATACATACACATACATAGAGTTTTATTTTGGTGACTTGGCTAAGTAGCTTAGCTAAGTACTTTGCTAAGTAGCCTAGCAATCTACATAATAGTTAGCTAACTACAATAGAATTAGCTAACTAAAATAGAAGTGTCAACAGCTAGCTAGCTAATAGTAATTACTTGTAACTTTCTGACAAGTAATGTACTCACTCTCAAGGTAACCTAAACCTAATCAAATGTTATGTACAGTTATCTTTCACAATTGTCATCAAATATTTTCTAAAGTGATGTTAGAACAATTTAAAAACAATACTTACATGTATTAGATGTTCCAAGGGAGCTGTGCTGAGCTGTGAAATGTCTGAAACAACCACGTTTCACAGCAAATGCTATAGTAAATGCATGTGGGTCGTTTCTGGGGTCGTTTCTGACTTGATGTAGAAATACAAAAGCTGTGCTCGTTCATAAAGTAAGAAAGGAAAAATACAAATGATGATTTGTGCTTAACAAAAACAAGATATTTACTGCATACTTGGAAAAGAAAATGATAAAATGTATTTATTTCAAAGATATATCATAGAAACACTCAGCCATACATGAAATAACATAGAAAGTGGATTCATTTTTGACCCATGTTGTGCATTAGAAGGGTAATGATACAAAAATGTTTTTTATTCAAAAAGTAAGAAAGGAAAAAATAAAATAAGGATGTATGATGATCAAAAACAAGTTAATTGAGGAATACCTTGAATACTGAATGAAGAGATGAATTTATTGCAAAGATGTAGAAAATAAAAACTCAACCGGGTCACTTTGACATTTTTAAAGCAGAAATACTTCATGAAAATTTTCAACTTTTTTGAAGCCAAAATCTTTTCATGAAAATTTTCAACTTTTTTGAAGCCAAAATCTTTTCATGAAATACTTCGACTTTTTTGAAGCCGAAATACTTGATGAAAATTCTTACCTTTTTTAAAGCCATAATGCTGTCATGAAAATTTTCAACTTTTTTGAAGCTGAAATCTTTTCATGAAAATTTTCAACTTTTTTGAAGCCGAAATCTTTTCATGTAAATTTTCAACTTTTTTGAAGCCGAAATCTTTTCATAAAAATTTTCAACTTTTTTGAAGCAGAAATCTTTTCATGAAATACTTTGACTTTTTTGAAGCCGAAATACTTGATGAAAATTTTCAACTTTTTTGAAGCCGAAATCTTTTCATGAAAATTTTCAACTTTTTTGAAGCCGAAATCTTTTCATGAAAATTTTCAACTTTTTGGAGCCGAAATCTTGTCATGAAAATTTTTACCTTTTTTAAAGCCAAAATCCTGTCATGAAAATTTTCAACTTTTTTGAAGCAGAAATCTTTTCAAGAAAATCTTTGACTTTTTTGAAGCTGAAATCTTTTCATGAAAATTTTCAACTTTTTTGAAGCCGAAATCTTTTCATGAAAATTTTCAACCTTTTTGAAATAGAAATCTTTTCATGAAAATTTTCAACATTTTTGAAGCCGAAATACTTCATTAAAGTTTTCAACTTTTTTGATGCTGAAATCTTTTCATGAACATTTTAAACTTTTTTGAAGCCGAAATCTTTTCATGAAAATGTTCAACTTTTTTGAAGCAGAAATCTTTTCATGAAAATCTTCGACTTTTTTGCAGCCGAAATACTTCATGAAAATCTTCAACCTTTTTGAAGCCGAAATACTTCATGAAAATTTTTACCTTTTTCAAAGCTAAAATCCTGTCACGAAAATTTTCAACTTTTTTGAAGCAGAAATCTTTTCATGAAAATCTTCAACTTCTTTGAAGCCGAAATACTTCATGAAAGTTTTGGAATTTTTTGAAGCCGAAATCTTTTAATGAAAATTTTCAACTTTTTTGAAGCCGAAATCTTTTCATGAAAATCTTCGACTTTTTTGAAATCGAAATAGTTCATGAAAGTTTTCAACCTTTTTGAAGCCGAAATCTTTTCATGAAATACTTCGACTTTTTTGAAGCCGAAATAGTTGATGAAAATTCTTACCTTTTTTAAAGCCATAATGGTGTCATGAAAATTTTCAACTTTTTTGAAGCTGAAATCTTTTCATGAAAATTTTCAACTTTTTTGAAGCCGAAATCTTTTCATGTAAATTTTCAACTTTTTTGAAGCCGAAATCTTTTCATGAAAATTTTCAACTTTTTTGAAGCAGAAATCTTTTCATGAAATACTTTGACTTTTTTGAAGCCGAAATACTTGATGAAAATTTTATACTTTTTTGAAGCCGAAATCTTTTCATGAAAATTTTCAACTTATTTGAAGCCGAAATCTTTTCATGAAAATTTTCAACTTTTTGGAGCCGAAATCTTGTCATGAAAATTTTTACCTTTTTTAAAGCCAAAATCCTGTCATGAAAATTTTCAAATTTTTTGAAGCAGAAATCTTTTCAAGAAAATCTTTGACTTTTTTGAAGCTGAAATCTTTTCATGAAAATCTTAGAATTTTTTGTAGTCGAAAAAATTCATGAACATTTTCCACTTTTTTGAAGCCGAAATCTTTTCATGAAAATTTTCAAACTTTTTGAAGTCGAAATCTTTTCATGAAAATTTTCAACTTTTTTGAAGCAGAAATCTTTTCATGAAAATCGTTGACTTTTTTGAAGTCGAAATAGTTCATGAAAGTTTTCAACCTTTTTGAAGCCGAAATACTTTATCAAAATTTTTACTTTTTGTAAAGCCAAAATCCTGTCATGAAAATTTTCAACTTTTTTGAAGCCGAAATCTTTTCATGAAAATGTGCAACTTTTTTGAAGCCGAAATCTTTTCATGAAAATTTTCAACTTTTTTGAAGCCGAAATCTTTTCATGAAAATTTTCAACTTTTTGGAGCCGAAATCTTGTCATGAAAGTTTTCATCTTTTTTGAAGTCTAAATCTTTTCATGAAAATCCTTGACTTTTTTGAAGCCCAAATCTTTTAATGTAAATTTTCAACCTTTTTGAAGCCGAAATACTTCATGAAAATGTTCGACTTTTCTGAAGCAGAAATCTTTTCATGAAAATCTTTGACTTTTTTGAAGCCGAAATACTTCATGAAAATTTTCAACTTTTTTGAAGCCGAAATCTTTTCATGCAAATTTTCAACTTTTTTGATGCCGAAATTGTTCATGAAAATTTTCAACTTTTTTGAAGCCGAAATCTTTTCATGAAAATTTTCAACTTTTTGAAGCCGAAATCTTTTCATGAAAATTTTCAACTTTTTTGAAGCCGAAATAATTCATGAAAATTTTTGACTTTTTTGAAAGCCGAAATCTTTTAATGTAAATTTTCAAATTTTTTGATGCCGAAATAGTTCATGAAAATTTTCAACTTTTTTGAAGCAGAAATCTTTTCATGAAAATTGTCAACTATTTTGAAGCAGAAATCTTTTAATGAAAATTTTTAACTTTTTTGAAGTTGAAAAAATACATGAAAATTTTCAACTTTTTGAAGCAGAAATCTTTTCATGAAAATTTTCAACTTTTTTGAAGCCGAAATACTTCATGAAAATTTTTGACTTTTTTGAAGCCGAAATCTTTTAATGTAAATTTTCAATTTTTTGATGCCGAAATAGTTCATGAAAATTTTCAACATTTTTGAAGCCGAAATCTATTCATGAAAATGTTCGACTTTTTTTAAGTCGAAAAAATTCATGAACATTTTCAACTTTTTTGAAGTGTAAATCTTTTCATGAAAATGTTCCACTTTTTTGAAGCCGAAAGCTTCTCATGAAAATTTTCAAGTTTTTGAAGCAGAAATCGTTTCATGAAAATCTTAGACTTTTTTGAAGTCGAAAAAATTCATGAACATTTTCAACTTTTTTGAAGCCGAAATCTTTTCATGAAAATTTTCAAGTTTTTGAAGCAGAAATCTTTTCATGAAAATCTTAGACTTTTTTGAAGTCGAAAAAATTCATGAACATTTTCAACTTTTTTGAAGTGTAAATCTTTTCATGAAAATTTTCAACTTTTTTGAAGCCGAAATCTTTTCATGAAAATTTTCAAGTTTTTGAAGCAGAAATCTTTTCATGAAAATCTTAGACTTTTTTGAAGTCGAAAAAATTCATGAACATTTTCAACTTTTTTGAAGTGTAAATCTTTTCATGAAAATTTTCAACTTTTTTGAAGCCGAAATCTTTTCATGAAAATTTTCAAGTTTTTGAAGCAGAAATCTTTTCATGAAAATCTTAGACTTTTTTGAAGTCGAAAAAATTCATGAACATTTTCAACTTTTTTGAAGTGTAAATCTTTTCATGAAAATTTTCAACTTTTTTGAAGCCGAAATCTTTTCATGAAAATTTTCAAGTTTTTGAAGCAGAAATCTTTTCATGAAAATCTTAGACTTTTTTGAAGTCGAAAAAATTCATGAACATTTTCAACTTTTTTGAAGTGTAAATCTTTTCATGAAAATTTTCAACTTTTTTGAAGCCGAAATCTTTTCATGAAAATTTTCAAGTTTTTGAAGCAGAAATCTTTTCATGAAAATCTTAGACTTTTTTGAAGTCGAAAAAATTCATGAACATTTTCAACTTTTTTGAAGTGTAAATCTTTTCATGAAAATTTTCAACTTTTTTGAAGCCGAAATCTTTTCATGAAAATTTTCAAGTTTTTGAAGCAGAAATCTTTTCATGAAAATCTTAGACTTTTTTGAAGTCGAAAAAATTCATGAACATTTTCAACTTTTTTGAAGTGTAAATCTTTTCATGAAAATTTTCAACTTTTTTGAAGCCGAAATCTTTTCATGAAAATTTTCAAGTTTTTGAAGCAGAAATCTTTTCATGAAAATCTTAGACTTTTTTGAAGTCGAAAAAATTCATGAACATTTTCAACTTTTTTGAAGTGTAAATCTTTTCATGAAAATTTTCAACTTTTTTGAAGCCGAAATCTTTTCATGAAAATTTTCAAGTTTTTGAAGCAGAAATATTTTCATGAAAATCTTAGACTTTTTTCAAGTCGAAAAAATTCATGAACATTTTCAACTTTTTTGAAGTGTAAATCTTTTCATGAAAATTTTCAACTTTTGTGAAGCCGAAATCTTTTCATGAAAATTTTTATCTTTTTTAAAGCCAAAATCCTGTCATGAAAAATTTATACTTTTTTGAAGCAGAAATCTATTCATGAAAATTTTCGACTTTATTCAAACTGATATTCTGCCTACATTTTCTAACTGAAAGCGTCGTTTCAAAGTAAAAATACTGTTAGAAGGAGTGATTCAGACAAAATTAGATGAAACAGCTGTACTGGTAACAAATGAGCGCAGTTACATGAAATGACATCAAAATCAACATTCCCTGAGCTAGACAACGCTATTAACAGCTTTAGTGATCAAATTGAGCGTATCTTGCGAAGCTGAGCTCGAAAGTGACATGAAACATGTTTTTCAGACAAAAAGTGACACTTACTGTTCAGACTGCATTTTCTAACTCAAAGTGTCGTTTCAAAGTAAAAATACTGTTAGAAGGAGTTTTTCAGGCAAAATTAGATGAAACAGCTGTAGTGGTAAAAAATGAGCGCAGTTACATGAAATGACATCAAAATCAACATTCCCTGAGCCAGACAACGCTATTAACAGCTTTAGTGATCAAATTGAGCGTATCTTGCGAAGCTGAGCTCGAAAGTGACATGAAACATGTTTTTCAGACATAAAGTGACACTTACAGTGAATACCTGTCCTGACTACATTTTCTAACTCAAAGTGTCGTTTCAAAGTAAAAATACTGTTAGAAGGAGTGATTCAGACAATATTAGATGAAACAGCAGCACTGGTAACAAATGAGCGCAGTTACATGAAATGACATCAAAATCAACATTCCCTGAGCCAGACAACGCTATTAACAGCTTTAGTGATCAAATTGAGCGTTTCTTGCGAAGCTGAGCTCGAAAGTGACATGAAACATGTTTTTCAGACATAAAGTGACACTTACTGTTCAGACTACATTTTCTAACTCAAAGTGTCGTTTCAAAGTAAAAATACTGTTAGAGGGAGTGATTCAGACAAAATTAGATGAAACAGCTGTACTGGTAACAAACAACGATATTAACAGCTTTAGTGATCAAATTGAGCGTATCTTGCGAAGCTGAGCTCGAAAGTGACATGAAACATGTTTTTCAGACAAAAAGTGACACTTACTGTTCAGACTGCATTTTCTAACTCAAAGTGTCGTTTCAAAGTAAAAATACTGTTAGAAGGAGTTTTTCAGGCAAAATTAGATGAAACAGCTGTAGTGGTAAAAAATGAGCGCAGTTACATGAAATGACATCAAAATCAACATTCCCTGAGCCAGACAACGCTATTAACAGCTTTAGTGATCAAATTGAGCGTATCTTGCGAAGCTGAGCTCGAAAGTGACATGAAACATGTTTTTCAGACATAAAGTGACACTTACTGTTCAGACTACATTTTCTAACTCAAAGTGTCGTTTCAAAGTAAAAATACTGTTAGAGGGAGTGATTCAGACAAAATTAGATGAAACAGCTGTAGTGGTAACAAATTAGCGCAGTTACATGAAATGACATCAAAATCAACATTCCCTGAGCCAGACAACGCTATTAACAGCTTTAGTGATCAAATTGAGCGTATCTTGCGAAGCTGAGCTCGAAAGTGACATGAAACATGTTTTTGAGACATAAAGTGACACTTACAGTGAATACCTGTTCTGACTACATTTTCTAACTCAAAGCGTCGTTTCAAAGTAAAAATACTGTTAGAAGGAGTGTTTCAGACAAAATTAGTTGAAACAGCTGTACTGCTAACAATCAACGATATTAACAGCTTTAGTGATCAAATTGAGCGTATCTTGCGAAGCTGAGCTCGAAAGTGACATGAAACATGTTTTTGAGACATAAAGTGACACTTACTGTTCAAAACATGTTTCATGTCACTTTCGAGCTCAGCTTCGCAAGATACGCTCAATTTGATCACTAAAGCTGTTAATAGCGTTGTTTGTTACCAGTGCTGCTGTTTCATCTAATTTTGTCTGAATCACTCCTTCTAACAGTATTTTTACGTTGAAACGACACTTTGAGTTAGAAAATGTAGTCAGAACAGGTATTCACTGTAAGTGTCACTTTATGTCTCAAAAACATGTTTCATGTCACTTTCGAGCTCAGCTTCGCAAGATACGCTCAATTTGATCACTAAAGCTGTTAATAGCGTTGTCTGTCTCAGGGAATGTTGATTTTGATGTCATTTCATGTAACTGCGCTCATTTGTTACCAGTGCTGCTGTTTCATCTAATTTTGTCTGAATCACTCCTTCTAACAGTATTTTTACTTTGAAACGACACTTTGAGTTAGAAAATGTAGTCAGGACAGGTATTCACTGTAAGTGTCAGTTTATGTCTGAAAAACATGTTTCATGTCACTTTCGAGCTCAGCTTCGCAAGATACGCTCAATTTGATCACTAAAGCTGTTAATAGCGTTGTCTGGCTCAGGGAATGTTGATTTTGATGTCATTTCATGTAACTGCGCTCATTTGTTACCAGTGCTGCTGTTTCATCTAATTTTGTCTGAATCACTCCTTCTAACAGTATTTTTACTTTGAAACGACACTTTGAGTTAGAAAATGTAGTCAGGACAGGTATTCACTGTAAGTGTCAGTTTATGTCTGAAAAACATGTTTCATGTCACTTTCGAGCTCAGCTTCGCAAGATACGCTCAATTTGATCACTAAAGCTGTTAATAGCGTTGTCTGGCTCAGGGAATGTTGATTTTGATGTCATTTCATGTATAACTGCGCTCATTTGTTACCAGTACAGCTGTTTCATCTAATATTGTCTGAATCACTCCTTCTAACAGTATTTTTACTTTGAAACGGCACTTTGAGTTAGAAAATGTAGTCTGAACAGTAAGTGTCACTTTATGTCTCAAAAACATGTTTCATGTCACTTTCGAGCTCAGCTTCGCAAGATACGCTCAATTTGATCACTAAAGCTGTTAATATCGTTGTTTGTTACCAGTACAGCTGTTTCATCTAATTTTGTCTGAATCACGCCTTCTAACAGTATTTTTACTTTGAAACGACACTTTGAGTGAGAAAATGTAGTCTGAAAAGTAAGTGTCACTTTATGTCCCAAAAACATGTTTCATGTCACTTTCGAGCTCAGCTTCGCAAGATACGCTCAATTTGATCACTAAAGCTGTTAATAGCGTTTTCTGGCTCAGGGAATGTTGATTTTGATGTCATTTCATGTAACTGCGCTCATTTCTTACCAGTACAGCTGTTTCATCTAATTTTGTCTGAATCACTCCTTCTAACAGTATTTTTACTTTGAAACGACACTTTGAGTTAGAAAATGTAGAATATCAGTTTGAATAAAGTTGAAAATTTACATATAAAGATTTCAGCTTTAAAAAAGTTGAAAACTTTCATGAAGTATTTCAGCTTTGAAAAAGTTGAAAACTTTCATGAAGTATTTCGACTTCAAAAAAGTTGAAAATTTTCATGAAAAGATTTCATTTTCAAAAAAGTTCAAAATTTACATGAAAAGATTTCTGTTTCAAAAAAGTTGAAAATTTCAAGCTTTTTAAAAAGTTGAAAATTTTCATGAAGTATTTTTGCTTCAAAAAGTTGAAAACTTTCATGAAAAGATTTCGGCTTCAAAAAAGTTGAAAATTTTCATGAAAAGATTTCTGCTTCAAAATTTTCATGAAAAGATTCATGAAAAGATTTCGGATTTAAAAAAGTTGAAAATTTTAATGAAAACATTTCGGCTTCTAAAAAGTTGAAAATTTTCATGAAGTATTTCGGTTTCAAAAAATTTGAAAATTTACATGAAAAGATTTCTGCATTAAAAAAATTGAAAATTTTCATGAAAAGATTTCTGCTTGAAAATTTTCATAAAAGTATTTCTGCATTAAAAAAGTCAAAGATTTTCATGAAAAGATTTCGGATTTAAAAAAGTTGAAAATTTTCATAAAAAGATTTCTGCTTCAAAAAAGTTGAAAATTTTCATGAAAAGATTTAGGCTTCAAAAAAGTCGAAGATTTTCATGAAAAGATTTCTGCATGAAAATTTTCATGAAAAGATTTCTGCTTCAAAAAAGTCGAAGATTATTATGAAAAGATTTCGGCTTCAAAAAAGTTGAAAATTTTCATAAAAAGATTTCTGCTTCAAAAAAGTCGAAGATTTTCATGAAAAGATTTCGGCTTCAAAAAAGTCAAAAATTTTCATGAAGTATTTTGGTTTCAAAAAAGTTGAAAATTTACATGAAAAGATTTCAGCTTCAAAAAAGTTGAAAATTTTCATGAAAAGATTTCGGCTTCAACAAAGTTGAAAATTTTCATGACAGGA
This sequence comes from Labrus bergylta, assembly GCF_963930695.1. Lineage (NCBI taxonomy): Eukaryota > Metazoa > Chordata > Actinopteri > Labriformes > Labridae > Labrus > Labrus bergylta. The sequence continues at coordinate 236,777 of NW_027077319.1, read as the reverse complement.
TTTTGGCTTTAAAAAAGGTAAAAAATTTCATGAAGTATTTCAGCTTCAAAAAATTTGAAAATTTTGATGAAAAGATTTCTGCTTCAAAAAAGTTCAAAATTTTCATGAAAAGATTTCGGCTTCAAAAAAGTTGAACATTTTCATGACAAGATTTTGGCTTCAAAAAAGTTGAAAATTTCCATGAAAAGATTTCAGCTTCAACAAAATTGAAATTTTTCATTACAGGATTTTGGCTTTAAAAAAGTTGAAAATTTTCATGAAAAGATTTCTGCTTCAAAAAAGTTGAAAATTTTCATAAAAAGATTTCTGCTTCAAAAAAGTCGAAGATTTTCATGAAAAGATTTCGGCTTCAAAAAAGTCAAAAATTTTCATGAAGTATTTTGGTTTCAAAAAAGTTGAAAATTTCCATGAAAAGATTTCAGCTTCAACAAAATTGAAATTTTTCATTACAGGATTTTGGCTTTAAAAAAGTTGAAAATTTTCATGAAAAGATTTCTGCTTCAAAAAAGTTGAAAATTTTCATAAAAAGATTTCAGATTCAAAAAATTTGAAAATTTTGATGAAAAGATTTCTGCTTCAAAAAAGTTCAAAATTTTCATGAAAAGATTTCGGCTTCAAAAAAGTTGAACATTTCCATGAAGTATTTCTGCTTCAAAAAAGTTGAAGATTTTCATGAAAAGATTTTTGCTTCAAAAAAGTTGAAAATTTTCATGAAGTATTTCGGTTTCAAAAAAGTTAAAAATTTACATGAAAAGATTTCGGCTTCAAAAAAGTTGAAAATTTTGATGAAAAGGTTTCATTTTCAAAAAAGTTGATAATTTTTATGAAAAGATTTCTGCTTCAAAAAGTTGAAAATTTTCATGACAAGATTTTGGCTTCAAAAAAGTTGAAAATTTCCATGAAAAGATTTCAGCTTCAACAAAATTGAAAATTTTCATGAAAAGATTTCTGCTTGAAAATTTTCATGAAAAGATTTCTGCTTCAACAAAGTTGAAAATTTTCATGAAAAGATTTCTGCTTCAAGAAAGTTAAAAATTTTCATGAAAAGATTTAGCCTCCAAAAAAGTTGAAAATTTTCATGAAAAGATTTCGGCTTCAAAAAAGTTGAACATTTTCATAAAGTATTTCTGCTTCAAAAAAGTTGAAGATTTTCATGAAAAGATTTCGGCTTCAACAAAGTTGAAAATTTTCATGACAGGATTTTGGCTTTAAAAAAGGTAAAAAATTTCATGAAGTATTTCAGCTTCAAAAAATTTGAAAATTTTGATGAAAAGATTTCTGCTTCAAAAAAGTTCAAAATTTTCATGAAAAGATTTCGGCTTCAAAAAAGTTGAACATTTCCATGAAGTATTTCTGCTTCAAAAAAGTTGAAGATTTTCATGAAAAGATTTTTGCTTCAAAAAAGTTGAAAATTTTCATGAAGTATTTCGGTTTCAAAAAAGTTAAAAATTTACATGAAAAGATTTCGGCTTCAAAAAAGTTGAAAATTTTGATGAAAAGGTTTCATTTTCAAAAAAGTTGATAATTTTTATGAAAAGATTTCTGCTTCAAAAAAGTTGAAAATTTTCATGACAAGATTTTGGCTTCAAAAAAGTTGAAAATTTCCATGAAAAGATTTCAGCTTCAACAAAATTGAAATTTTTCATTACAGGATTTTGGCTTTAAAAAAGTTGAAAATTTTCATGAAAAGATTTCTGCTTCAAAAAAGTTGAAAATTTTCATAAAAAGATTTCTGCTTCAAAAAAGTCGAAGATTTTCATGAAGTATTTTGGTTTCAAAAAAGTTGAAAATTTACATGAAAAGATTTCGGCTTCAAAAAAGTTGAAAATTTTCATGAAAAGTTTTCTGCTTTAAAATTTTCATGAAAAGATTTCTGCTTCAACAAAGTTGAAAATTTTCATGAAAAGATTTCTGCTTCAACAAAATTGAAATTTTTCATTACAGGATTTTGGCTTTAAAAAAGTTGAAAATTTTGATGAAAAGATTTCTGCTTCAACAAAATTGAAATTTTTCATTACAGGATTTCTGCTTTAAAAAAGTTGAAAATTTTCATGAAAAGATTTCTGCTTCAAAAAAGTTGAAAATTTTCATAAAAAGATTTCTGCTTCAAAAAAGTCGAAGATTTTCATGAAAAGATTTCGGCTACAAAAAAGTCAAAAATTTTCATGAAGTATTTTGGTTTCAAAAAAGTTGAAAATTTACATGAAAAGATTTCAGCTTCAAAAAAGTTGAAAATTTTCATGAAAAGATTTCTGCTTTAAAATTTTCATGAAAAGATTTCTGCTTCAAAAAAGTTGAAAATTTTCATAAAAAGATTTCTGCTTCAAAAAAGTCGAAGATTTTCATGAAAAGATTTCGGCTTCAAAAAAGTCAAAAATTTTCATGAAGTATTTTGATTTCAAAAAAGTTGAAAATTTACATGAAAAGATTTCAGCTTCAAAAAAGTTGAAAATTTTCATGAAAAGATTTCTGCTTTAAAATTTTCATGAAAAGATTTCTGCTTCAACAAAGTTGAAAATTTTCATGAAAAGATTACTGCTTCAACAAAGTTAAAAATTTTCATGAAAAGATTTAGCCTTCAAAAAAGTTGAAAATTTTCATGAAAAGATTTCGGCTTCAAAAAAGTTGAACATTTTCATGAAGTATTTCAGCTTCAAAAAATTTGAAAATTTTGATGAAAAGATTTTTGATTCAAAAAAGTTGAAGATCTTCATGAAACGATTTCTGCTTCAAAAAAGTTGAACATTTTCATGAAAAAATTTCAGCTTCAAAAAAGTTGAAAATTTTCATGAAGTATTTCGGTTTCAAAAAAGTTAAAAATTTACATGAAAAGATTTCGGCTTCAAAAAAGTTGAAAATTTTGATGAAAAGGTTTCATTTTCAAAAAAGTTGATAATTTTTATGAAAAGATTTCTGCTTCAAAAAAGTTGAAAATTTTCATGAAAAGATTTTGGCTTCAAAAAAGTTGAAAATTTCCATGAAAAGATTTCAGCTTCAACAAAATTGAAATTTTTCATGAAAAGAGTTCGGCTTCAAAAAAGTTGAACATTTTCATAAAGTATTTCTGCATCAAAAAAGTTGAAGATTTTCATGAAAAGATTTCGGCTTCAACAAAGTTGAAAATTTTCATGAAAAGATTTCTGCTTCAACAAAGTTGAAAATTTTCATGAAAAGATTTCGGCTTCAAAAAAGTTGAACATTTTCATGAAGTATTTCAGCTTCAAAAAATTTGAAAATTTTGATGAAAAGATTTTTGCTTCAAAAAAGTTGAAGATCTTCATGAAACGATTTCTGCTTCAAAAAAGTTGAACATTTTCATGAAAAAATTTCAGCTTCAAAAAAGTTGAAAATTTTCATGAAGTATTTCGGTTTCAAAAAAGTTAAAAATTTACATGAAAAGATTTCGGCTTCAAAAAAGTTGAAAATTTTGATGAAAAGGTTTCATTTTCAAAAAAGTTGATAATTTTTATGAAAAGATTTCTGCTTCAAAAAAGTTGAAAATTTTCATGAAAAGATTTTGGCTTCAAAAAAGTTGAAAATTTCCATGAAAAGATTTCAGCTTCAACAAAATTGAAATTTTTCATGAAAAGAGTTCGGCTTCAAAAAAGTTGAACATTTTCATAAAGTATTTCTGCATCAAAAAAGTTGAAGATTTTCATGAAAAGATTTCGGCTTCAACAAAGTTGAAAATTTTCATGAAAAGATTTCTGCTTCAACAAAGTTAAAAATTTTCATGAAAAGATTTCGGCTTCAAAAAAGTTGAACATTTTCATGAAGTATTTCAGCTTCAAAAAATTTGAAAATTTTGATGAAAAGATTTTTGCTTCAAAAAAGTTGAAGATCTTCATGAAACGATTTCTGCTTCAAAAAAGTTGAACATTTTCATGAAAAAATTTCAGCTTCAAAAAAGTTGAAAATTTTCATGAAGTATTTCGGTTTCAAAAAAGTTAAAAATTTACATGAAAAGATTTCGGCTTCAAAAAAGTCAAAAATTTTGATGAAAAGGTTTCATTTTCAAAAAAGTTGATAATTTTGATGAAAAGATTTCTGCTTCAAAAAAGTTCAAAATTTTCATGAAAAGATTTCGGCTTTAAAAAAGTTGAAAACTTTCATGAAAAGATTTCGGCTTCAAAAAAGTCAAAGATTTTCATGAAGTATTTCGGCTTCAAAAAAGTTGAAAATTTTCATGAAAATCTTCGACTTTCTTCATGCTGGCTGAGTTTTTCTTTGTTCTATCTTTTGAAATCAATTTATTTTATGATTGAATATTCCAAGTATTCTTTAAATATCTTGTTTTTGATTACCACCAATCACTATTTCCATTTTTACTTTCATGCTTTATGAACAAAAATAGCTTTTTTTATTACTACATCAAGTTTACACACATGGGTCAAAAATGACCCATACATCCAAGTGTGATTTAAAATTAAATGAATTAATACTATAATATTAATTTGTTTCAAGTAATTACTTTAGCAGTGAGTGGAGCCAAACACTTATGTATTTCATATTTGCAACATGTTTATTTGTCATTTTGTCACACATACACATACCTCTGATAACAGATAACACGGCTGTTGAACTGAACTGTATCTGTAATTTAACAACTGTAAACTGGTGAATGTGACCAAACAAAATGAAATACAACTGAACACATCACTAGAGCACAAATTGCCTTCTCAATTTTGACATGCCTCACAAATGATCACTAAGAGTTTGTGCTCCTTGCACACAGGCCTGGTGCACTGGGAACACTAGCTGCTGACTTTTCTGTCTTTGGTAACTGGGCAGATCGTGCACCTCTTCCTCTTCCTTTGGCCCTCCTGTCTGATGTCCTCTTGTGGCTGGGTGGTGGCTGTGTTTTGTTTTTTAAACCCACATCTTCCCATTGTTTCTTCTTCTGACTGCTGTCATCCACTGCTTTGTCATCATGCATAGTGCTCAGGAGGACAACAGCTTTTCCCTTCTTCTGCACATAGCTCACCATGGTCATGTTGCCATTGAATCCGAATTCTGAGCTATGAATCTCCCGTGATTTGGATGGCTTCATGATAGGTGGTATGTCCGATTTGTTCTGGCAAAGAGTCCCAACAATGGTCAGGTTCTTCTCGAGGAGCTTCTCAGCCAGCGGGACACTGGTGAAGAAGTTGCTAATTGTGATGTTGCGACCTATGAGAGGGGGAAAAGATTGTAAATTTACTCGACATGGAATTCTTTAAACTCTAACGCCATAATCTGTTGCATTGCATTGCATTTTATTCTGTTTTACTATTTTGCTTACAGAGAAATCAAATAAAAAAATAAAATACACATTATTAAAGATTGGGAAAAAGTATGTAGGTATTGTGCTAAAACTTAATACATTAGTTTCTCTATTGTACTTTACATTCACCTGTCTGTCTGATTCCACTGCACAATTGCTGGACGACATTCTCTCCAAGGTTCCTCTGAACCTGGCTGTCTCCCGGTATAGACAATTCCATCTATTGCATAAGGTACCCTTGCGTCGCACATCCAGAAGATTTTTATCCCATATTTTGCAGGCTTGCTGGGCATGTGTTGCCGTAACTTGCACCTGCCTCGGAATGGCACAAGCTGCTCATCTATGGTGACACAGTCACTGGGGATGAACTTTCTTCTGCAGTTGTCCAGGAAACAGTCCCACACGTACCTAAATGTCGCCATGTGGTGTGTTTCCAGCCGCAGAGCCCTGGTCCTCTTGTCGTCAAACCGTATGACGCGGCGGATATCTTCATATCTCCTAAGCCCCATGGTGGCCTTGTAAATTGGATTTTGCAGCGGATCCACAAACAGCTCCTGCAAGGCCACATCCCAGCTCTTCTCCCCCCCTGCAAGAATTGATGAAGGCCATCAATTCTTCTTTATCAATGCTTCTCCACTCTTTCCCTTTTGCTGTGGCTGTTCTTCGTCCCTCTAAGTTGGTACATATTAGAACCTCCTCAATGATGTTGTCACTCATGAACATATCCCAGGCATCTTTTGGTGAAACAGCTGGTGATCCAGGTGTAGGTCCTGGGCAGCTCCTCAGAATGTTATGGCTTCTTGTTCTGCCATGAATGGGGGGATTCTCATTCCAGTAAGATCCGTTTTTACTCAATCTATTGGACTGGGTCTGAGTTTCCTCTTCAGAGGACTCATCAGATGAGTCTTCTGTATCATCAGAGGAGTCTTCTTCATGGATTCCCAGACACACCCACAACTCCAGCTTGACCCTCTGGCAAATATTCTGGGTCATCATCATCAGAAATTTCAGACTCTGAATCAAGACAAATTGCCTCCTCATCTGGTTCTTCCTGCAGCATCGCTACAACCATCTCAGTAGTAAATCTGGGACCAGCCATACTCTGGATAAAGAAAATCAAAAGCACAATAAAATTTTCAGATGCACATCAATATACATACACATACATAGAGTTTTATTTTGGTGACTTGGCTAAGTAGCTTAGCTAAGTACTTTGCTAAGTAGCCTAGCAATCTACATAATAGTTAGCTAACTACAATAGAATTAGCTAACTAAAATAGAAGTGTCAACAGCTAGCTAGCTAATAGTAATTACTTGTAACTTTCTGACAAGTAATGTACTCACTCTCAAGGTAACCTAAACCTAATCAAATGTTATGTACAGTTATCTTTCACAATTGTCATCAAATATTTTCTAAAGTGATGTTAGAACAATTTAAAAACAATACTTACATGTATTAGATGTTCCAAGGGAGCTGTGCTGAGCTGTGAAATGTCTGAAACAACCACGTTTCACAGCAAATGCTATAGTAAATGCATGTGGGTCGTTTCTGGGGTCGTTTCTGACTTGATGTAGAAATACAAAAGCTGTGCTCGTTCATAAAGTAAGAAAGGAAAAATACAAATGATGATTTGTGCTTAACAAAAACAAGATATTTACTGCATACTTGGAAAAGAAAATGATAAAATGTATTTATTTCAAAGATATATCATAGAAACACTCAGCCATACATGAAATAACATAGAAAGTGGATTCATTTTTGACCCATGTTGTGCATTAGAAGGGTAATGATACAAAAATGTTTTTTATTCAAAAAGTAAGAAAGGAAAAAATAAAATAAGGATGTATGATGATCAAAAACAAGTTAATTGAGGAATACCTTGAATACTGAATGAAGAGATGAATTTATTGCAAAGATGTAGAAAATAAAAACTCAACCGGGTCACTTTGACATTTTTAAAGCAGAAATACTTCATGAAAATTTTCAACTTTTTTGAAGCCAAAATCTTTTCATGAAAATTTTCAACTTTTTTGAAGCCAAAATCTTTTCATGAAATACTTCGACTTTTTTGAAGCCGAAATACTTGATGAAAATTCTTACCTTTTTTAAAGCCATAATGCTGTCATGAAAATTTTCAACTTTTTTGAAGCTGAAATCTTTTCATGAAAATTTTCAACTTTTTTGAAGCCGAAATCTTTTCATGTAAATTTTCAACTTTTTTGAAGCCGAAATCTTTTCATAAAAATTTTCAACTTTTTTGAAGCAGAAATCTTTTCATGAAATACTTTGACTTTTTTGAAGCCGAAATACTTGATGAAAATTTTCAACTTTTTTGAAGCCGAAATCTTTTCATGAAAATTTTCAACTTTTTTGAAGCCGAAATCTTTTCATGAAAATTTTCAACTTTTTGGAGCCGAAATCTTGTCATGAAAATTTTTACCTTTTTTAAAGCCAAAATCCTGTCATGAAAATTTTCAACTTTTTTGAAGCAGAAATCTTTTCAAGAAAATCTTTGACTTTTTTGAAGCTGAAATCTTTTCATGAAAATTTTCAACTTTTTTGAAGCCGAAATCTTTTCATGAAAATTTTCAACCTTTTTGAAATAGAAATCTTTTCATGAAAATTTTCAACATTTTTGAAGCCGAAATACTTCATTAAAGTTTTCAACTTTTTTGATGCTGAAATCTTTTCATGAACATTTTAAACTTTTTTGAAGCCGAAATCTTTTCATGAAAATGTTCAACTTTTTTGAAGCAGAAATCTTTTCATGAAAATCTTCGACTTTTTTGCAGCCGAAATACTTCATGAAAATCTTCAACCTTTTTGAAGCCGAAATACTTCATGAAAATTTTTACCTTTTTCAAAGCTAAAATCCTGTCACGAAAATTTTCAACTTTTTTGAAGCAGAAATCTTTTCATGAAAATCTTCAACTTCTTTGAAGCCGAAATACTTCATGAAAGTTTTGGAATTTTTTGAAGCCGAAATCTTTTAATGAAAATTTTCAACTTTTTTGAAGCCGAAATCTTTTCATGAAAATCTTCGACTTTTTTGAAATCGAAATAGTTCATGAAAGTTTTCAACCTTTTTGAAGCCGAAATCTTTTCATGAAATACTTCGACTTTTTTGAAGCCGAAATAGTTGATGAAAATTCTTACCTTTTTTAAAGCCATAATGGTGTCATGAAAATTTTCAACTTTTTTGAAGCTGAAATCTTTTCATGAAAATTTTCAACTTTTTTGAAGCCGAAATCTTTTCATGTAAATTTTCAACTTTTTTGAAGCCGAAATCTTTTCATGAAAATTTTCAACTTTTTTGAAGCAGAAATCTTTTCATGAAATACTTTGACTTTTTTGAAGCCGAAATACTTGATGAAAATTTTATACTTTTTTGAAGCCGAAATCTTTTCATGAAAATTTTCAACTTATTTGAAGCCGAAATCTTTTCATGAAAATTTTCAACTTTTTGGAGCCGAAATCTTGTCATGAAAATTTTTACCTTTTTTAAAGCCAAAATCCTGTCATGAAAATTTTCAAATTTTTTGAAGCAGAAATCTTTTCAAGAAAATCTTTGACTTTTTTGAAGCTGAAATCTTTTCATGAAAATCTTAGAATTTTTTGTAGTCGAAAAAATTCATGAACATTTTCCACTTTTTTGAAGCCGAAATCTTTTCATGAAAATTTTCAAACTTTTTGAAGTCGAAATCTTTTCATGAAAATTTTCAACTTTTTTGAAGCAGAAATCTTTTCATGAAAATCGTTGACTTTTTTGAAGTCGAAATAGTTCATGAAAGTTTTCAACCTTTTTGAAGCCGAAATACTTTATCAAAATTTTTACTTTTTGTAAAGCCAAAATCCTGTCATGAAAATTTTCAACTTTTTTGAAGCCGAAATCTTTTCATGAAAATGTGCAACTTTTTTGAAGCCGAAATCTTTTCATGAAAATTTTCAACTTTTTTGAAGCCGAAATCTTTTCATGAAAATTTTCAACTTTTTGGAGCCGAAATCTTGTCATGAAAGTTTTCATCTTTTTTGAAGTCTAAATCTTTTCATGAAAATCCTTGACTTTTTTGAAGCCCAAATCTTTTAATGTAAATTTTCAACCTTTTTGAAGCCGAAATACTTCATGAAAATGTTCGACTTTTCTGAAGCAGAAATCTTTTCATGAAAATCTTTGACTTTTTTGAAGCCGAAATACTTCATGAAAATTTTCAACTTTTTTGAAGCCGAAATCTTTTCATGCAAATTTTCAACTTTTTTGATGCCGAAATTGTTCATGAAAATTTTCAACTTTTTTGAAGCCGAAATCTTTTCATGAAAATTTTCAACTTTTTGAAGCCGAAATCTTTTCATGAAAATTTTCAACTTTTTTGAAGCCGAAATAATTCATGAAAATTTTTGACTTTTTTGAAAGCCGAAATCTTTTAATGTAAATTTTCAAATTTTTTGATGCCGAAATAGTTCATGAAAATTTTCAACTTTTTTGAAGCAGAAATCTTTTCATGAAAATTGTCAACTATTTTGAAGCAGAAATCTTTTAATGAAAATTTTTAACTTTTTTGAAGTTGAAAAAATACATGAAAATTTTCAACTTTTTGAAGCAGAAATCTTTTCATGAAAATTTTCAACTTTTTTGAAGCCGAAATACTTCATGAAAATTTTTGACTTTTTTGAAGCCGAAATCTTTTAATGTAAATTTTCAATTTTTTGATGCCGAAATAGTTCATGAAAATTTTCAACATTTTTGAAGCCGAAATCTATTCATGAAAATGTTCGACTTTTTTTAAGTCGAAAAAATTCATGAACATTTTCAACTTTTTTGAAGTGTAAATCTTTTCATGAAAATGTTCCACTTTTTTGAAGCCGAAAGCTTCTCATGAAAATTTTCAAGTTTTTGAAGCAGAAATCGTTTCATGAAAATCTTCGACTTTTTTGAAATCGAAATAGTTCATGAAAGTTTTCAACCTTTTTGAAGCCGAAATCTTTTCATGAAATACTTCGACTTTTTTGAAGCCGAAATAGTTGATGAAAATTCTTACCTTTTTTAAAGCCATAATGGTGTCATGAAAATTTTCAACTTTTTTGAAGCTGAAATCTTTTCATGAAAATTTTCAACTTTTTTGAAGCCGAAATCTTTTCATGTAAATTTTCAACTTTTTTGAAGCCGAAATCTTTTCATGAAAATTTTCAACTTTTTTGAAGCAGAAATCTTTTCATGAAATACTTTGACTTTTTTGAAGCCGAAATACTTGATGAAAATTTTATACTTTTTTGAAGCCGAAATCTTTTCATGAAAATTTTCAACTTATTTGAAGCCGAAATCTTTTCATGAAAATTTTCAACTTTTTGGAGCCGAAATCTTGTCATGAAAATTTTTACCTTTTTTAAAGCCAAAATCCTGTCATGAAAATTTTCAAATTTTTTGAAGCAGAAATCTTTTCAAGAAAATCTTTGACTTTTTTGAAGCTGAAATCTTTTCATGAAAATCTTAGAATTTTTTGTAGTCGAAAAAATTCATGAACATTTTCCACTTTTTTGAAGCCGAAATCTTTTCATGAAAATTTTCAAACTTTTTGAAGTCGAAATCTTTTCATGAAAATTTTCAACTTTTTTGAAGCAGAAATCTTTTCATGAAAATCGTTGACTTTTTTGAAGTCGAAATAGTTCATGAAAGTTTTCAACCTTTTTGAAGCCGAAATACTTTATCAAAATTTTTACTTTTTGTAAAGCCAAAATCCTGTCATGAAAATTTTCAACTTTTTTGAAGCCGAAATCTTTTCATGAAAATGTGCAACTTTTTTGAAGCCGAAATCTTTTCATGAAAATTTTCAACTTTTTTGAAGCCGAAATCTTTTCATGAAAATTTTCAACTTTTTGGAGCCGAAATCTTGTCATGAAAGTTTTCATCTTTTTTGAAGTCTAAATCTTTTCATGAAAATCCTTGACTTTTTTGAAGCCCAAATCTTTTAATGTAAATTTTCAACCTTTTTGAAGCCGAAATACTTCATGAAAATGTTCGACTTTTCTGAAGCAGAAATCTTTTCATGAAAATCTTTGACTTTTTTGAAGCCGAAATACTTCATGAAAATTTTCAACTTTTTTGAAGCCGAAATCTTTTCATGCAAATTTTCAACTTTTTTGATGCCGAAATTGTTCATGAAAATTTTCAACTTTTTTGAAGCCGAAATCTTTTCATGAAAATTTTCAACTTTTTGAAGCCGAAATCTTTTCATGAAAATTTTCAACTTTTTTGAAGCCGAAATAATTCATGAAAATTTTTGACTTTTTTGAAAGCCGAAATCTTTTAATGTAAATTTTCAAATTTTTTGATGCCGAAATAGTTCATGAAAATTTTCAACTTTTTTGAAGCAGAAATCTTTTCATGAAAATTGTCAACTATTTTGAAGCAGAAATCTTTTAATGAAAATTTTTAACTTTTTTGAAGTTGAAAAAATACATGAAAATTTTCAACTTTTTGAAGCAGAAATCTTTTCATGAAAATTTTCAACTTTTTTGAAGCCGAAATACTTCATGAAAATTTTTGACTTTTTTGAAGCCGAAATCTTTTAATGTAAATTTTCAATTTTTTGATGCCGAAATAGTTCATGAAAATTTTCAACATTTTTGAAGCCGAAATCTATTCATGAAAATGTTCGACTTTTTTTAAGTCGAAAAAATTCATGAACATTTTCAACTTTTTTGAAGTGTAAATCTTTTCATGAAAATGTTCCACTTTTTTGAAGCCGAAAGCTTCTCATGAAAATTTTCAAGTTTTTGAAGCAGAAATCGTTTCATGAAAATCTTAGACTTTTTTGAAGTCGAAAAAATTCATGAACATTTTCAACTTTTTTGAAGCCGAAATCTTTTCATGAAAATTTTCAAGTTTTTGAAGCAGAAATCTTTTCATGAAAATCTTAGACTTTTTTGAAGTCGAAAAAATTCATGAACATTTTCATTTTTTTTGAAGTGTAAATCTTTTCATGAAAATTTTCAACTTTTTTGAAGCCGAAATCTTTTCATGAAAATTTTCAAGTTTTTGAAGCAGAAATCTTTTCATGAAAATCTTAGACTTTTTTGAAGTCGAAAAAATTCATGAACATTTTCAACTTTTTTGAAGTGTAAATCTTTTCATGAAAATTTTCAACTTTTTTGAAGCCGAAATCTTTTCATGAAAATTTTCAAGTTTTTGAAGCAGAAATCTTTTCATGAAAATCTTAGACTTTTTTGAAGTCGAAAAAATTCATGAACATTTTCAACTTTTTTGAAGTGTAAATCTTTTCATGAAAATTTTCAACTTTTTTGAAGCCGAAATCTTTTCATGAAAATTTTCAAGTTTTTGAAGCAGAAATCTTTTCATGAAAATCTTAGACTTTTTTGAAGTCGAAAAAATTCATGAACATTTTCAACTTTTTTGAAGTGTAAATCTTTTCATGAAAATTTTCAACTTTTTTGAAGCCGAAATCTTTTCATGAAAATTTTCAAGTTTTTGAAGCAGAAATCTTTTCATGAAAATCTTAGACTTTTTTGAAGTCGAAAAAATTCATGAACATTTTCAACTTTTTTGAAGTGTAAATCTTTTCATGAAAATTTTCAACTTTTTTGAAGCCGAAATCTTTTCATGAAAATTTTCAAGTTTTTGAAGCAGAAATCTTTTCATGAAAATCTTAGACTTTTTTGAAGTCGAAAAAATTCATGAACATTTTCAACTTTTTTGAAGTGTAAATCTTTTCATGAAAATTTTCAACTTTTTTGAAGCCGAAATCTTTTCATGAAAATTTTCAAGTTTTTGAAGCAGAAATATTTTCATGAAAATCTTAGACTTTTTTCAAGTCGAAAAAATTCATGAACATTTTCAACTTTTTTGAAGTGTAAATCTTTTCATGAAAATTTTCAACTTTTGTGAAGCCGAAATCTTTTCATGAAAATTTTTATCTTTTTTAAAGCCAAAATCCTGTCATGAAAAATTTATACTTTTTTGAAGCAGAAATCTATTCATGAAAATTTTCGACTTTATTCAAACTGATATTCTGCCTACATTTTCTAACTGAAAGCGTCGTTTCAAAGTAAAAATACTGTTAGAAGGAGTGATTCAGACAAAATTAGATGAAACAGCTGTACTGGTAACAAATGAGCGCAGTTACATGAAATGACATCAAAATCAACATTCCCTGAGCTAGACAACGCTATTAACAGCTTTAGTGATCAAATTGAGCGTATCTTGCGAAGCTGAGCTCGAAAGTGACATGAAACATGTTTTTCAGACAAAAAGTGACACTTACTGTTCAGACTGCATTTTCTAACTCAAAGTGTCGTTTCAAAGTAAAAATACTGTTAGAAGGAGTTTTTCAGGCAAAATTAGATGAAACAGCTGTAGTGGTAAAAAATGAGCGCAGTTACATGAAATGACATCAAAATCAACATTCCCTGAGCCAGACAACGCTATTAACAGCTTTAGTGATCAAATTGAGCGTATCTTGCGAAGCTGAGCTCGAAAGTGACATGAAACATGTTTTTCAGACATAAAGTGACACTTACAGTGAATACCTGTCCTGACTACATTTTCTAACTCAAAGTGTCGTTTCAAAGTAAAAATACTGTTAGAAGGAGTGATTCAGACAATATTAGATGAAACAGCAGCACTGGTAACAAATGAGCGCAGTTACATGAAATGACATCAAAATCAACATTCCCTGAGCCAGACAACGCTATTAACAGCTTTAGTGATCAAATTGAGCGTTTCTTGCGAAGCTGAGCTCGAAAGTGACATGAAACATGTTTTTCAGACATAAAGTGACACTTACTGTTCAGACTACATTTTCTAACTCAAAGTGTCGTTTCAAAGTAAAAATACTGTTAGAGGGAGTGATTCAGACAAAATTAGATGAAACAGCTGTACTGGTAACAAACAACGATATTAACAGCTTTAGTGATCAAATTGAGCGTATCTTGCGAAGCTGAGCTCGAAAGTGACATGAAACATGTTTTTCAGACAAAAAGTGACACTTACTGTTCAGACTGCATTTTCTAACTCAAAGTGTCGTTTCAAAGTAAAAATACTGTTAGAAGGAGTTTTTCAGGCAAAATTAGATGAAACAGCTGTAGTGGTAAAAAATGAGCGCAGTTACATGAAATGACATCAAAATCAACATTCCCTGAGCCAGACAACGCTATTAACAGCTTTAGTGATCAAATTGAGCGTATCTTGCGAAGCTGAGCTCGAAAGTGACATGAAACATGTTTTTCAGACATAAAGTGACACTTACTGTTCAGACTACATTTTCTAACTCAAAGTGTCGTTTCAAAGTAAAAATACTGTTAGAGGGAGTGATTCAGACAAAATTAGATGAAACAGCTGTAGTGGTAACAAATGAGCGCAGTTACATGAAATGACATCAAAATCAACATTCCCTGAGCCAGACAACGCTATTAACAGCTTTAGTGATCAAATTGAGCGTATCTTGCGAAGCTGAGCTCGAAAGTGACATGAAACATGTTTTTGAGACATAAAGTGACACTTACAGTGAATACCTGTTCTGACTACATTTTCTAACTCAAAGCGTCGTTTCAAAGTAAAAATACTGTTAGAAGGAGTGTTTCAGACAAAATTAGTTGAAACAGCTGTACTGCTAACAATCAACGATATTAACAGCTTTAGTGATCAAATTGAGCGTATCTTGCGAAGCTGAGCTCGAAAGTGACATGAAACATGTTTTTGAGACATAAAGTGACACTTACTGTTCAAAACATGTTTCATGTCACTTTCGAGCTCAGCTTCGCAAGATACGCTCAATTTGATCACTAAAGCTGTTAATAGCGTTGTTTGTTACCAGTGCTGCTGTTTCATCTAATTTTGTCTGAATCACTCCTTCTAACAGTATTTTTACGTTGAAACGACACTTTGAGTTAGAAAATGTAGTCAGAACAGGTATTCACTGTAAGTGTCACTTTATGTCTCAAAAACATGTTTCATGTCACTTTCGAGCTCAGCTTCGCAAGATACGCTCAATTTGATCACTAAAGCTGTTAATAGCGTTGTCTGTCTCAGGGAATGTTGATTTTGATGTCATTTCATGTAACTGCGCTCATTTGTTACCAGTGCTGCTGTTTCATCTAATTTTGTCTGAATCACTCCTTCTAACAGTATTTTTACTTTGAAACGACACTTTGAGTTAGAAAATGTAGTCAGGACAGGTATTCACTGTAAGTGTCAGTTTATGTCTGAAAAACATGTTTCATGTCACTTTCGAGCTCAGCTTCGCAAGATACGCTCAATTTGATCACTAAAGCTGTTAATAGCGTTGTCTGGCTCAGGGAATGTTGATTTTGATGTCATTTCATGTAACTGCGCTCATTTGTTACCAGTGCTGCTGTTTCATCTAATTTTGTCTGAATCACTCCTTCTAACAGTATTTTTACTTTGAAACGACACTTTGAGTTAGAAAATGTAGTCAGGACAGGTATTCACTGTAAGTGTCAGTTTATGTCTGAAAAACATGTTTCATGTCACTTTCGAGCTCAGCTTCGCAAGATACGCTCAATTTGATCACTAAAGCTGTTAATAGCGTTGTCTGGCTCAGGGAATGTTGATTTTGATGTCATTTCATGTATAACTGCGCTCATTTGTTACCAGTACAGCTGTTTCATCTAATATTGTCTGAATCACTCCTTCTAACAGTATTTTTACTTTGAAACGGCACTTTGAGTTAGAAAATGTAGTCTGAACAGTAAGTGTCACTTTATGTCTCAAAAACATGTTTCATGTCACTTTCGAGCTCAGCTTCGCAAGATACGCTCAATTTGATCACTAAAGCTGTTAATATCGTTGTTTGTTACCAGTACAGCTGTTTCATCTAATTTTGTCTGAATCACGCCTTCTAACAGTATTTTTACTTTGAAACGACACTTTGAGTGAGAAAATGTAGTCTGAAAAGTAAGTGTCACTTTATGTCCCAAAAACATGTTTCATGTCACTTTCGAGCTCAGCTTCGCAAGATACGCTCAATTTGATCACTAAAGCTGTTAATAGCGTTTTCTGGCTCAGGGAATGTTGATTTTGATGTCATTTCATGTAACTGCGCTCATTTCTTACCAGTACAGCTGTTTCATCTAATTTTGTCTGAATCACTCCTTCTAACAGTATTTTTACTTTGAAACGACACTTTGAGTTAGAAAATGTAGAATATCAGTTTGAATAAAGTTGAAAATTTACATATAAAGATTTCAGCTTTAAAAAAGTTGAAAACTTTCATGAAGTATTTCAGCTTTGAAAAAGTTGAAAACTTTCATGAAGTATTTCGACTTCAAAAAAGTTGAAAATTTTCATGAAAAGATTTCATTTTCAAAAAAGTTCAAAATTTACATGAAAAGATTTCTGTTTCAAAAAAGTTGAAAATTTCAAGCTTTTTAAAAAGTTGAAAATTTTCATGAAGTATTTTTGCTTCAAAAAGTTGAAAACTTTCATGAAAAGATTTCGGCTTCAAAAAAGTTGAAAATTTTCATGAAAAGATTTCTGCTTCAAAATTTTCATGAAAAGATTCATGAAAAGATTTCGGATTTAAAAAAGTTGAAAATTTTAATGAAAACATTTCGGCTTCTAAAAAGTTGAAAATTTTCATGAAGTATTTCGGTTTCAAAAAATTTGAAAATTTACATGAAAAGATTTCTGCTTAAAAAAATTGAAAATTTTCATGAAAAGATTTCTGCTTGAAAATTTTCATAAAAGTATTTCTGCATTAAAAAAGTCAAAGATTTTCATGAAAAGATTTCGGATTTAAAAAAGTTGAAAATTTTCATAAAAAGATTTCTGCTTCAAAAAAGTTGAAAATTTTCATGAAAAGATTTAGGCTTCAAAAAAGTCGAAGATTTTCATGAAAAGATTTCTGCATGAAAATTTTCATGAAAAGATTTCTGCTTCAAAAAAGTCGAAGATTATTATGAAAAGATTTCGGCTTCAAAAAAGTTGAAAATTTTCATAAAAAGATTTCTGCTTCAAAAAAGTCGAAGATTTTCATGAAAAGATTTCGGCTTCAAAAAAGTCAAAAATTTTCATGAAGTATTTTGGTTTCAAAAAAGTTGAAAATTTACATGAAAAGATTTCAGCTTCAAAAAAGTTGAAAATTTTCATGAAAAGATTTCGGCTTCAACAAAGTTGAAAATTTTCATGACAGGATTTTGGCTTTAAAAAAGGTAAAAAATTTCATGAAGTATTTCAGCTTCAAAAAATTTGAAAATTTTGATGAAAAGATTTCTGCTTCAAAAAAGTTCAAAATTTTCATGAAAAGATTTCGGCTTCAAAAAAGTTGAACATTTTCATGACAAGATTTTGGCTTCAAAAAAGTTGAAAATTTCCATGAAAAGATTTCAGCTTCAACAAAATTGAAATTTTTCATTACAGGATTTTGGCTTTAAAAAAGTTGAAAATTTTCATGAAAAGATTTCTGCTTCAAAAAAGTTGAAAATTTTCATAAAAAGATTTCTGCTTCAAAAAAGTCGAAGATTTTCATGAAAAGATTTCGGCTTCAAAAAAGTCAAAAATTTTCATGAAGTATTTTGGTTTCAAAAAAGTTGAAAATTTCCATGAAAAGATTTCAGCTTCAACAAAATTGAAATTTTTCATTACAGGATTTTGGCTTTAAAAAAGTTGAAAATTTTCATGAAAAGATTTCTGCTTCAAAAAAGTTGAAAATTTTCATAAAAAGATTTCAGATTCAAAAAATTTGAAAATTTTGATGAAAAGATTTCTGCTTCAAAAAAGTTCAAAATTTTCATGAAAAGATTTCGGCTTCAAAAAAGTTGAACATTTCCATGAAGTATTTCTGCTTCAAAAAAGTTGAAGATTTTCATGAAAAGATTTTTGCTTCAAAAAAGTTGAAAATTTTCATGAAGTATTTCGGTTTCAAAAAAGTTAAAAATTTACATGAAAAGATTTCGGCTTCAAAAAAGTTGAAAATTTTGATGAAAAGGTTTCATTTTCAAAAAAGTTGATAATTTTTATGAAAAGATTTCTGCTTCAAAAAGTTGAAAATTTTCATGACAAGATTTTGGCTTCAAAAAAGTTGAAAATTTCCATGAAAAGATTTCAGCTTCAACAAAATTGAAAATTTTCATGAAAAGATTTCTGCTTGAAAATTTTCATGAAAAGATTTCTGCTTCAACAAAGTTGAAAATTTTCATGAAAAGATTTCTGCTTCAAGAAAGTTAAAAATTTTCATGAAAAGATTTAGCCTCCAAAAAAGTTGAAAATTTTCATGAAAAGATTTCGGCTTCAAAAAAGTTGAACATTTTCATAAAGTATTTCTGCTTCAAAAAAGTTGAAGATTTTCATGAAAAGATTTCGGCTTCAACAAAGTTGAAAATTTTCATGACAGGATTTTGGCTTTAAAAAAGGTAAAAAATTTCATGAAGTATTTCAGCTTCAAAAAATTTGAAAATTTTGATGAAAAGATTTCTGCTTCAAAAAAGTTCAAAATTTTCATGAAAAGATTTCGGCTTCAAAAAAGTTGAACATTTCCATGAAGTATTTCTGCTTCAAAAAAGTTGAAGATTTTCATGAAAAGATTTTTGCTTCAAAAAAGTTGAAAATTTTCATGAAGTATTTCGGTTTCAAAAAAGTTAAAAATTTACATGAAAAGATTTCGGCTTCAAAAAAGTTGAAAATTTTGATGAAAAGGTTTCATTTTCAAAAAAGTTGATAATTTTTATGAAAAGATTTCTGCTTCAAAAAAGTTGAAAATTTTCATGACAAGATTTTGGCTTCAAAAAAGTTGAAAATTTCCATGAAAAGATTTCAGCTTCAACAAAATTGAAATTTTTCATTACAGGATTTTGGCTTTAAAAAAGTTGAAAATTTTCATGAAAAGATTTCTGCTTCAAAAAAGTTGAAAATTTTCATAAAAAGATTTCTGCTTCAAAAAAGTCGAAGATTTTCATGAAGTATTTTGGTTTCAAAAAAGTTGAAAATTTACATGAAAAGATTTCGGCTTCAAAAAAGTTGAAAATTTTCATGAAAAGTTTTCTGCTTTAAAATTTTCATGAAAAGATTTCTGCTTCAACAAAGTTGAAAATTTTCATGAAAAGATTTCTGCTTCAACAAAATTGAAATTTTTCATTACAGGATTTTGGCTTTAAAAAAGTTGAAAATTTTCATGAAAAGATTTCTGCTTCAACAAAATTGAAATTTTTCATTACAGGATTTCTGCTTTAAAAAAGTTGAAAATTTTCATGAAAAGATTTCTGCTTCAAAAAAGTTGAAAATTTTCATAAAAAGATTTCTGCTTCAAAAAAGTCGAAGATTTTCATGAAAAGATTTCGGCTACAAAAAAGTCAAAAATTTTCATGAAGTATTTTGGTTTCAAAAAAGTTGAAAATTTACATGAAAAGATTTCAGCTTCAAAAAAGTTGAAAATTTTCATGAAAAGATTTCTGCTTTAAAATTTTCATGAAAAGATTTCTGCTTCAAAAAAGTTGAAAATTTTCATAAAAAGATTTCTGCTTCAAAAAAGTCGAAGATTTTCATGAAAAGATTTCGGCTTCAAAAAAGTCAAAAATTTTCATGAAGTATTTTGATTTCAAAAAAGTTGAAAATTTACATGAAAAGATTTCAGCTTCAAAAAAGTTGAAAATTTTCATGAAAAGATTTCTGCTTTAAAATTTTCATGAAAAGATTTCTGCTTCAACAAAGTTGAAAATTTTCATGAAAAGATTACTGCTTCAACAAAGTTAAAAATTTTCATGAAAAGATTTAGCCTTCAAAAAAGTTGAAAATTTTCATGAAAAGATTTCGGCTTCAAAAAAGTTGAACATTTTCATGAAGTATTTCAGCTTCAAAAAATTTGAAAATTTTGATGAAAAGATTTTTGATTCAAAAAAGTTGAAGATCTTCATGAAACGATTTCTGCTTCAAAAAAGTTGAACATTTTCATGAAAAAATTTCAGCTTCAAAAAAGTTGAAAATTTTCATGAAGTATTTCGGTTTCAAAAAAGTTAAAAATTTACATGAAAAGATTTCGGCTTCAAAAAAGTTGAAAATTTTGATGAAAAGGTTTCATTTTCAAAAAAGTTGATAATTTTTATGAAAAGATTTCTGCTTCAAAAAAGTTGAAAATTTTCATGAAAAGATTTTGGCTTCAAAAAAGTTGAAAATTTCCATGAAAAGATTTCAGCTTCAACAAAATTGAAATTTTTCATGAAAAGAGTTCGGCTTCAAAAAAGTTGAACATTTTCATAAAGTATTTCTGCATCAAAAAAGTTGAAGATTTTCATGAAAAGATTTCGGCTTCAACAAAGTTGAAAATTTTCATGAAAAGATTTCTGCTTCAACAAAGTTGAAAATTTTCATGAAAAGATTTCGGCTTCAAAAAAGTTGAACATTTTCATGAAGTATTTCAGCTTCAAAAAATTTGAAAATTTTGATGAAAAGATTTTTGCTTCAAAAAAGTTGAAGATCTTCATGAAACGATTTCTGCTTCAAAAAAGTTGAACATTTTCATGAAAAAATTTCAGCTTCAAAAAAGTTGAAAATTTTCATGAAGTATTTCGGTTTCAAAAAAGTTAAAAATTTACATGAAAAGATTTCGGCTTCAAAAAAGTTGAAAATTTTGATGAAAAGGTTTCATTTTCAAAAAAGTTGATAATTTTTATGAAAAGATTTCTGCTTCAAAAAAGTTGAAAATTTTCATGAAAAGATTTTGGCTTCAAAAAAGTTGAAAATTTCCATGAAAAGATTTCAGCTTCAACAAAATTGAAATTTTTCATGAAAAGAGTTCGGCTTCAAAAAAGTTGAACATTTTCATAAAGTATTTCTGCATCAAAAAAGTTGAAGATTTTCATGAAAAGATTTCGGCTTCAACAAAGTTGAAAATTTTCATGAAAAGATTTCTGCTTCAACAAAGTTAAAAATTTTCATGAAAAGATTTCGGCTTCAAAAAAGTTGAACATTTTCATGAAGTATTTCAGCTTCAAAAAATTTGAAAATTTTGATGAAAAGATTTTTGCTTCAAAAAAGTTGAAGATCTTCATGAAACGATTTCTGCTTCAAAAAAGTTGAACATTTTCATGAAAAAATTTCAGCTTCAAAAAAGTTGAAAATTTTCATGAAGTATTTCGGTTTCAAAAAAGTTAAAAATTTACATGAAAAGATTTCGGCTTCAAAAAAGTCAAAAATTTTGATGAAAAGGTTTCATTTTCAAAAAAGTTGATAATTTTGATGAAAAGATTTCTGCTTCAAAAAAGTTCAAAATTTTCATGAAAAGATTTCGGCTTTAAAAAAGTTGAAAACTTTCATGAAAAGATTTCGGCTTCAAAAAAGTCAAAGATTTTCATGAAGTATTTCGGCTTCAAAAAAGTTGAAAATTTTCATGAAAATCTTCGACTTTCTTCATGCTGGCTGAGTTTTTCTTTGTTCTATCTTTTGAAATCAATTTATTTTATGATTGAATATTCCAAGTATTCTTTAAATATCTTGTTTTTGATTACCACCAATCACTATTTCCATTTTTACTTTCATGCTTTATGAACAAAAATAGCTTTTTTTATTACTACATCAAGTTTACACACATGGGTCAAAAATGACCCATACATCCAAGTGTGATTTAAAATTAAATGAATTAATACTATAATATTAATTTGTTTCAAGTAATTACTTTAGCAGTGAGTGGAGCCAAACACTTATGTATTTCATATTTGCAACATGTTTATTTGTCATTTTGTCACACATACACATACCTCTGATAACAGATAACACGGCTGTTGAACTGAACTGTATCTGTAATTTAACAACTGTAAACTGGTGAATGTGACCAAACAAAATGAAATACAACTGAACACATCACTAGAGCACAAATTGCCTTCTCAATTTTGACATGCCTCACAAATGATCACTAAGAGTTTGTGCTCCTTGCACACAGGCCTGGTGCACTGGGAACACTAGCTGCTGACTTTTCTGTCTTTGGTAACTGGGCAGATCGTGCACCTCTTCCTCTTCCTTTGGCCCTCCTGTCTGATGTCCTCTTGTGGCTGGGTGGTGGCTGTGTTTTGTTTTTTAAACCCACATCTTCCCATTGTTTCTTCTTCTGACTGCTGTCATCCACTGCTTTGTCATCATGCATAGTGCTCAGGAGGACAACAGCTTTTCCCTTCTTCTGCACATAGCTCACCATGGTCATGTTGCCATTGAATCCGAATTCTGAGCTATGAATCTCCCGTGATTTGGATGGCTTCATGATAGGTGGTATGTCCGATTTGTTCTGGCAAAGAGTCCCAACAATGGTCAGGTTCTTCTCGAGGAGCTTCTCAGCCAGCGGGACACTGGTGAAGAAGTTGCTAATTGTGATGTTGCGACCTATGAGAGGGGGAAAAGATTGTAAATTTACTCGACATGGAATTCTTTAAACTCTAACGCCATAATCTGTTGCATTGCATTGCATTTTATTCTGTTTTACTATTTTGCTTACAGAGAAATCAAATAAAAAAATAAAATACACATTATTAAAGATTGGGAAAAAGTATGTAGGTATTGTGCTAAAACTTAATACATTAGTTTCTCTATTGTACTTTACATTCACCTGTCTGTCTGATTCCACTGCACAATTGCTGGACGACATTCTCTCCAAGGTTCCTCTGAACCTGGCTGTCTCCCGGTATAGACAATTCCATCTATTGCATAAGGTACCCTTGCGTCGCACATCCAGAAGATTTTTATCCCATATTTTGCAGGCTTGCTGGGCATGTGTTGCCGTAACTTGCACCTGCCTCGGAATGGCACAAGCTGCTCATCTATGGTGACACAGTCACTGGGGATGAACTTTCTTCTGCAGTTGTCCAGGAAACAGTCCCACACGTACCTAAATGTCGCCATGTGGTGTGTTTCCAGCCGCAGAGCCCTGGTCCTCTTGTCGTCAAACCGTATGACGCGGCGGATATCTTCATATCTCCTAAGCCCCATGGTGGCCTTGTAAATTGGATTTTGCAGCGGATCCACAAACAGCTCCTGCAAGGCCACATCCCAGCTCTTCTCCCCCCCTGCAAGAATTGATGAAGGCCATCAATTCTTCTTTATCAATGCTTCTCCACTCTTTCCCTTTTGCTGTGGCTGTTCTTCGTCCCTCTAAGTTGGTACATATTAGAACCTCCTCAATGATGTTGTCACTCATGAACATATCCCAGGCATCTTTTGGTGAAACAGCTGGTGATCCAGGTGTAGGTCCTGGGCAGCTCCTCAGAATGTTATGGCTTCTTGTTCTGCCATGAATGGGGGGATTCTCATTCCAGTAAGATCCGTTTTTACTCAATCTATTGGACTGGGTCTGAGTTTCCTCTTCAGAGGACTCATCAGATGAGTCTTCTGTATCATCAGAGGAGTCTTCTTCATGGATTCCCAGACACACCCACAACTCCAGCTTGACCCTCTGGCAAATATTCTGGGTCATCATCATCAGAAATTTCAGACTCTGAATCAAGACAAATTGCCTCCTCATCTGGTTCTTCCTGCAGCATCGCTACAACCATCTCAGTAGTAAATCTGGGACCAGCCATACTCTGGATAAAGAAAATCAAAAGCACAATAAAATTTTCAGATGCACATCAATATACATACACATACATAGAGTTTTATTTTGGTGACTTGGCTAAGTAGCTTAGCTAAGTACTTTGCTAAGTAGCCTAGCAATCTACATAATAGTTAGCTAACTACAATAGAATTAGCTAACTAAAATAGAAGTGTCAACAGCTAGCTAGCTAATAGTAATTACTTGTAACTTTCTGACAAGTAATGTACTCACTCTCAAGGTAACCTAAACCTAATCAAATGTTATGTACAGTTATCTTTCACAATTGTCATCAAATATTTTCTAAAGTGATGTTAGAACAATTTAAAAACAATACTTACATGTATTAGATGTTCCAAGGGAGCTGTGCTGAGCTGTGAAATGTCTGAAACAACCACGTTTCACAGCAAATGCTATAGTAAATGCATGTGGGTCGTTTCTGGGGTCATTTCTGACTTGATGTAGAAATACAAAAGCTGTGCTCGTTCATAAAGTAAGAAAGGAAAAATACAAATGATGATTTGTGCTTAACAAAAACAAGATATTTACTGCATACTTGGAAAAGAAAATGATAAAATGTATTTATTTCAAAGATATATCATAGAAACACTCAGCCATACATGAAATAACATAGAAAGTGGATTCATTTTTGACCCATGTTGTGCATTAGAAGGGTAATGATACAAAAATGTTTTTTATTCAAAAAGTAAGAAAGGAAAAAATAAAATAAGGATGTATGATGATCAAAAACAAGTTAATTGAGGAATACCTTGAATACTGAATGAAGAGATGAATTTATTGCAAAGATGTAGAAAATAAAAACTCAACCGGGTCACTTTGACATTTTTAAAGCAGAAATACTTCATGAAAATTTTCAACTTTTTTGAAGCCAAAATCTTTTCATGAAAATTTTCAACTTTTTTGAAGCAGAAATCTTTTCATGAAATACTTCGACTTTTTTGAAGCCGAAATACTTGATGAAAATTCTTACCTTTTTTAAAGCCATAATGCTGTCATGAAAATTTTCAACTTTTTTGAAGCTGAAATCTTTTCATGAAAATTTTCAACTTTTTTGAAGCCGAAATCTTTTCATGTAAATTTTCAACTTTTTTGAAGCCGAAATCTTTTCATAAAAATTTTCAACTTTTTTGAAGCAGAAATCTTTTCATGAAATACTTTGACTTTTTTGAAGCCGAAATACTTGATGAAAATTTTCAACTTTTTTGAAGCCGAAATCTTTTCATGAAAATTTTCAACTTTTTTGAAGCCGAAATCTTTTCATGAAAATTTTCAACTTTTTGGAGCCGAAATCTTGTCATGAAAATTTTTACCTTTTTTAAAGCCAAAATCCTGTCATGAAAATTTTCAACTTTTTTGAAGCAGAAATCTTTTCAAGAAAATCTTTGACTTTTTTGAAGCTGAAATCTTTTCATGAAAATTTTCAACTTTTTTGAAGCCGAAATCTTTTCATGAAAATTTTCAACCTTTTTGAAATAGAAATCTTTTCATGAAAATTTTCAACATTTTTGAAGCCGAAATACTTCATTAAAGTTTTCAACTTTTTTGATGCTGAAATCTTTTCATGAACATTTTAAACTTTTTTGAAGCCGAAATCTTTTCATGAAAATGTTCAACTTTTTTGAAGCAGAAATCTTTTCATGAAAATCTTCGACTTTTTTGCAGCCGAAATACTTCATGAAAATCTTCAACCTTTTTGAAGCCGAAATACTTCATGAAAATTTTTACCTTTTTCAAAGCTAAAATCCTGTCACGAAAATTTTCAACTTTTTTGAAGCAGAAATCTTTTCATGAAAATCTTCAACTTCTTTGAAGCCGAAATACTTCATGAAAGTTTTGGAATTTTTTGAAGCCGAAATCTTTTAATGAAAATTTTCAACTTTTTTGAAGCCGAAATCTTTTCATGAAAATCTTCGACTTTTTTGAAGTCGAAATAGTTCATGAAAGTTTTCAACATTTTTGAAGCCGAAATCTTTTAATGAAAATTTTCAACTTTTTTGAAGCAGAAATCTTTTCATGAAATACTTCGACTTTTTTGAAGCCGAAATAGTTGATGAAAATTCTTACCTTTTTTAAAGCCATAATGGTGTCATGAAAATTTTCAACTTTTTTGAAGCTGAAATCTTTTCATGAAAATTTTCAACTTTTTTGAAGCCGAAATCTTTTCATTTAAATTTTCAACTTTTTTGAAGCCGAAATCTTTTCATGAAAATTTTCAACTTTTTTGAAGCAGAAATCTTTTCATGAAATACTTTGACTTTTTTGAAGCCGAAATACTTCATGAAAATTTTATACTTTTTTGAAGCCGAAATCTTTTCATGAAAATTTTCAACTTATTTGAAGCCGAAATCTTTTCATGAAAATTTTCAACTTTTTGGAGCCGAAATCTTGTCATGAAAATTTTTACCTTTTTTAAAGCCAAAATCCTGTCATGAAAATTTTCAAATTTTTTGAAGCAGAAATCTTTTCAAGAAAATCTTTGACTTTTTTGAAGCTGAAATCTTTTCATGAAAATCTTAGAATTTTTTGACGTCGAAAAAATTCATGAACATTTTCCACTTTTTTGAAGCCGAAATCTTTTCATGAAAATTTTCAAACTTTTTGAAGTCGAAATCTTTTCATGAAAATCTTCAACTTCTTTGAAGCCGAAATACTTCATGAAAGTTTTGGAATTTTTTGAAGCCGAAATCTTTTAATGAAAATTTTCAACTTTTTTGAAGCCGAAATCTTTTCATGAAAATCTTCGACTTTTTTGAAATCGAAATAGTTCATGAAAGTTTTCAACCTTTTTGAAGCCGAAATCTTTTAATGAAAATTTTCAACTTTTTTGAAGCAGAAATCTTTTCATGAAATACTTCGACTTTTTTGAAGCCGAAATAGTTGATGAAAATTCTTACCTTTTTTAAAGCCATAATGGTGTCATGAAAATTTTCAACTTTTTTGAAGCTGAAATCTTTTCATGAAAATTTTCAACTTTTTTGAAGCCGAAATCTTTTCATTTAAATTTTCAACTTTTTTGAAGCCGAAATCTTTTCATGAAAATTTTCAACTTTTTTGAAGCAGAAATCTTTTCATGAAATACTTTGACTTTTTTGAAGCCGAAATACTTCATGAAAATTTTATACTTTTTTGAAGCCGAAATCTTTTCATGAAAATTTTCAACTTATTTGAAGCCGAAATCTTTTCATGAAAATTTTCAACTTTTTGGAGCCGAAATCTTGTCATGAAAATTTTTACCTTTTTTAAAGCCAAAATCCTGTCATGAAAATTTTCAAATTTTTTGAAGCAGAAATCTTTTCAAGAAAATCTTTGACTTTTTTGAAGCTGAAATCTTTTCATGAAAATCTTAGAATTTTTTGACGTCGAAAAAATTCATGAACATTTTCCACTTTTTTGAAGCCGAAATCTTTTCATGAAAATTTTCAAACTTTTTGAAGTCGAAATCTTTTCATGAAAATTTTCAACTTTTTTGAAGCAGAAATCTTTTCATGAAAATCGTTGACTTTTTTGAAGTCGAAATAGTTCATGAAAGTTTTCAACCTTTTTGAAGCCGAAATACTTTATCAAAATTTTTACTTTTTGTAAAGCCAAAATCCTGTCATGAAAATTTTCAACTTTTTTGAAGCCGAAATCTTTTCATGAAAATGTGCAACTTTTTTGAAGCCGAAATCTTTTCATGAAAATTTTCAACTTTTTTGAAGCCGAAATCTTTTCATGAAAATTTTCAACTTTTTGGAGCCGAAATCTTGTCATGAAATTTTTCATCTTTTTTGAAGTCTAAATCTTTTCATGAAAATCCTTGACTTTTTTGAAGCCCAAATCTTTTAATGTAAATTTTCAACCTTTTTGAAGCCGAAATACTTCATGAAAATGTTCGACTTTTCTGAAGCAGAAATCTTTTAATGAAAATTTTTAACTTTTTTGAAGTTGAAAAAATACATGAAAATTTTCAACTTTTTGAAGCAGAAATCTTTTCATGAAAATTTTCAACTTTTTTGAAGCCGAAATACTTCATGAAAATTTTTGACTTTTTTGAAGCCGAAATCTTTTAATGTAAATTTTCAATTTTTTGATGCCGAAATAGTTCATGAAAATTTTCAACATTTTTGAAGCCGAAATCTATTCATGAAAATGTTCGACTTTTTTTAAGTCGAAAAAATTCATGAACATTTTCAACTTTTTTGAAGTGTAAATCTTTTCATGAAAATTTTCCACTTTTTTGAAGCCGAAATCTTCTCATGAAAATTTTCAAGTTTTTGAAGCAGAAATCTTTTCATGAAAATCTTAGACTTTTTTGAAGTCAAAAAAATTCATGAACATTTTCAACTTTTTTGAAGTGTAAATCTTTTCATGAAAATTTTCAATTTTTTTGAAGCCGAAATCTTTTCATGAAAATTTTCAAGTTTTTGAAGCAGAAATCTTTTCATGAAAATCTTAGACTTTTTTGAAGTCGAAAAAATTCATGAACATTTTCAACTTTTTTGAAGTGTAAATCTTTTCATGAAAATTTTCAACTTTTTTGAAGCCGAAATCTTTTCATGAAAATTTTCAAGTTTTTGAAGCAGAAATCTTTTCATGAAAATCTTAGACTTTTTTGAAGTCGAAAAAATTCATGAACATTTTCAACTTTTTTGAAGTGTAAATCTTTTCATGAAAATTTTCAACTTTTTTGAAGCCGAAATCTTTTCATGAAAATTTTCAAGTTTTTGAAGCAGAAATCTTTTCATGAAAATCTTAGACTTTTTTGAAGTCGAAAAAATTCATGAACATTTTCAACTTTTTTGAAGTGTAAATCTTTTCATGAAAATTTTCAACTTTTTTGAAGCCGAAATCTTTTCATGAAAATTTTCAAGTTTTTGAAGCAGAAATCTTTTCATGAAAATCTTAGACTTTTTTGAAGTCGAAAAAATTCATGAACATTTTCAACTTTTTTGAAGTGTAAATCTTTTCATGAAAATTTTCAACTTTTTTGAAGCCGAAATCTTTTCATGAAAATTTTCAACTTTTTTGAAGTGTAAATCTTTTCATGAAAATTTTCAACTTTTTTGAAGCCGAAATCTTTTCATGAAAATTTTCAAGTTTTTGAAGCAGAAATCTTTTCATGAAAATCTTAGACTTTTTTGAAGTCGAAAAAATTCATGAACATTTTCAACTTTTTTGAAGTGTAAATCTTTTCATGAAAATTTTCCACTTTTTTGAAGCCGAAATCTTTTCATGAAAATTTTCAAGTTTTTGAAGCAGAAATCTTTTCATGAAAATCTTAGACTTTTTTGAAGTCGAAAAAATTCATGAACATTTTCAACTTTTTTGAAGTGTAAATCTTTTCATGAAAATTTTCAACTTTTTTGAAGCCGAAATCTTTTCATGAAAATTTTCAAGTTTTTGAAGCAGAAATCTTTTCATGAAAATCTTAGACTTTTTTGAAGTCGAAAAAATTCATGAACATTTTCAACTTTTTTGAAGTGTAAATCTTTTCATGAAAATTTTCAACTTTTTTGAAGCCGAAATCTTTTCATGAAAATTTTCAAGTTTTTGAAGCAGAAATCTTTTCATGAAAATCTTAGACTTTTTTGAAGTCGAAAAAATTCATGAACATTTTCAACTTTTTTGAAGTGTAAATCTTTTCATGAAAATTTTCAACTTTTTTGAAGCCGAAATCTTTTCATGAAAATTTTCAAGTTTTTGAAGCAGAAATCTTTTCATGAAAATCTTAGACTTTTTTGAAGTCGAAAAAATTCATGAACATTTTCAACTTTTTTGAAGTGTAAATCTTTTCATGAAAATTTTCAACTTTTTTGAAGCCGAAATCTTTTCATGAAAATTTTCAAGTTTTTGAAGCAGAAATCTTTTCATGAAAATCTTAGACTTTTTTGAAGTCGAAAAAATTCATGAACATTTTCAACTTTTTTGAAGTGTAAATCTTTTCATGAAAATTTTCAACTTTTTTGAAGCCGAAATCTTTTCATGAAAATTTTCAAGTTTTTGAAGCAGAAATCTTTTCATGAAAATCTTAGACTTTTTTGAAGTCGAAAAAATTCATGAACATTTTCAACTTTTTTGAAGTGTAAATCTTTTCATGAAAATTTTCAACTTTTTTGAAGCCGAAATCTTTTCATGAAAATTTTCAAGTTTTTGAAGCAGAAATCTTTTCATGAAAATCTTAGACTTTTTTGAAGTCGAAAAAATTCATGAACATTTTCAACTTTTTTGAAGTGTAAATCTTTTCATGAAAATTTTCAACTTTTTTGAAGCCGAAATCTTTTCATGAAAATTTTCAAGTTTTTGAAGCAGAAATCTTTTCATGAAAATCTTAGACTTTTTTGAAGTCGAAAAAATTCATGAACATTTTCAACTTTTTTGAAGTGTAAATCTTTTCATGAAAATTTTCAACTTTTTTGAAGCCGAAATCTTTTCATGAAAATTTTCAAGTTTTTGAAGCAGAAATCTTTTCATGAAAATCTTAGACTTTTTTGAAGTCGAAAAAATTCATGAACATTTTCAACTTTTTTGAAGTGTAAATCTTTTCATGAAAATTTTCAACTTTTTTGAAGCCTAAATCTTTTCATGAAAATTTTCAAGTTTTTGAAGCAGAAATCTTTTCATGAAAATCTTAGACTTTTTTCAAGTCGAAAAAATTCATGAACATTTTCAACTTTTTTGAAGTGTAAATCTTTTCATGAAAATTTTCAACTTTTTTGAAGCCGAAATCTTTTCATGAAAATTTTCAAGTTTTTGAAGCAGAAATCTTTTCATGAAAATCTTAGACTTTTTTGAAGTCGAAAAAATTCATGAACATTTTCAACTTTTTTGAAGTTTAAATCTTTTCATGAAAATTTTCAACTTTTTTGAAGCCGAAATCTTTTCATGAAAATTTTCAAGTTTTTGAAGCAGAAATCTTTTCTTGAAAATCTTAGACTTTTTTGAAGTCGAAAAAATTCATGAACATTTTCAACTTTTTTGAAGTGTAAATCTTTTCATGAAAATTTTCAACTTTTTTGAAGCCGAAATCTTTTCATGAAAATTTTCAACTTTTTTGAAGTGTAAATCTTTTCATGAAAATTTTCAACTTTTTTGAAGCCGAAATCTTTTCATGAAAATTTTCAAGTTTTTGAAGCAGAAATCTTTTCATGAAAATCTTAGACTTTTTTGAAGTCGAAAAAATTCATGAACATTTTCAACTTTTTTGAAGTGTAAATCTTTTCATGAAAATTTTCCACTTTTTTGAAGCCGAAATCTTTTCATGAAAATTTTCAAGTTTTTGAAGCAGAAATCTTTTCATGAAAATCTTAGACTTTTTTGAAGTCGAAAAAATTCATGAACATTTTCAACTTTTTTGAAGTGTAAATCTTTTCATGAAAATTTTCAACTTTTTTGAAGCCGAAATCTTTTCATGAAAATTTTCAAGTTTTTGAAGCAGAAATCTTTTCATGAAAATCTTAGACTTTTTTGAAGTCGAAAAAATTCATGAACATTTTCAACTTTTTTGAAGTGTAAATCTTTTCATGAAAATTTTCAACTTTTTTGAAGCCGAAATCTTTTCATGAAAATTTTCAAGTTTTTGAAGCAGAAATCTTTTCATGAAAATCTTAGACTTTTTTGAAGTCGAAAAAATTCATGAACATTTTCAACTTTTTTGAAGTGTAAATCTTTTCATGAAAATTTTCAACTTTTTTGAAGCCGAAATCTTTTCATGAAAATTTTCAAGTTTTTGAAGCAGAAATCTTTTCATGAAAATCTTAGACTTTTTTGAAGTCGAAAAAATTCATGAACATTTTCAACTTTTTTGAAGTGTAAATCTTTTCATGAAAATTTTCAACTTTTTTGAAGCCGAAATCTTTTCATGAAAATTTTCAAGTTTTTGAAGCAGAAATCTTTTCATGAAAATCTTAGACTTTTTTGAAGTCGAAAAAATTCATGAACATTTTCAACTTTTTTGAAGTGTAAATCTTTTCATGAAAATTTTCAACTTTTTTGAAGCCGAAATCTTTTCATGAAAATTTTCAAGTTTTTGAAGCAGAAATCTTTTCATGAAAATCTTAGACTTTTTTGAAGTCGAAAAAATTCATGAACATTTTCAACTTTTTTGAAGTGTAAATCTTTTCATGAAAATTTTCAACTTTTTTGAAGCCGAAATCTTTTCATGAAAATTTTCAAGTTTTTGAAGCAGAAATCTTTTCATGAAAATCTTAGACTTTTTTGAAGTCGAAAAAATTCATGAACATTTTCAACTTTTTTGAAGTGTAAATCTTTTCATGAAAATTTTCAACTTTTTTGAAGCCGAAATCTTTTCATGAAAATTTTCAAGTTTTTGAAGCAGAAATCTTTTCATGAAAATCTTAGACTTTTTTGAAGTCGAAAAAATTCATGAACATTTTCAACTTTTTTGAAGTGTAAATCTTTTCATGAAAATTTTCAACTTTTTTGAAGCCTAAATCTTTTCATGAAAATTTTCAAGTTTTTGAAGCAGAAATCTTTTCATGAAAATCTTAGACTTTTTTCAAGTCGAAAAAATTCATGAACATTTTCAACTTTTTTGAAGTGTAAATCTTTTCATGAAAATTTTCAACTTTTTTGAAGCCGAAATCTTTTCATGAAAATTTTCAAGTTTTTGAAGCAGAAATCTTTTCATGAAAATCTTAGACTTTTTTGAAGTCGAAAAAATTCATGAACATTTTCAACTTTTTTGAAGTTTAAATCTTTTCATGAAAATTTTCAACTTTTTTGAAGCCGAAATCTTTTCATGAAAATTTTCAAGTTTTTGAAGCAGAAATCTTTTCTTGAAAATCTTAGACTTTTTTGAAGTCGAAAAAATTCATGAACATTTTCAACTTTTTTGAAGTGTAAATCTTTTCATGAAAATTTTCAACTTTTTTGAAGCCGAAATCTTTTCATGAAAATTTTTACCTTTTTTAAAGCCAAAATCCTGTCATGAAAAATTTATACTTTTTTGAAGCAGAAATCTATTCATGAAAATTTTCAACTTTATTCAAACTGATATTCTACATTCTCTAACTCAAAGTGTCGTTTCAAAGTAAAAATACTGTTAGAAGGAGTGATTCAGACAAAATTAGATGAAACAGCTGTACTGAGCGCAGTTACATGAAATGACATCAAAATCATCATTCCCTGAGCCAGACAACGCTATTAACAACTTTAGTGATCAAATTGAGCGTATCTTGCGAAGCTGAGCTCGAAAGTGACATGAAACATGTTTTTGAGACATAAAGTGACACTTACAGTGAATACCTGTCCTGACTACATTTTCTAACTGAAAGCGTCGTTTCAAAGTAAAAATACTGTTAGAAGGAGTGATTCAGACAAAATTAGATGAAACAGCTGTACTGGTAACAAATGAGCGCAGTTACATGAAATGACATCAAAATCAACATTCCCTGAGCCAGACAACGCTATTAACAGCTTTAGTGATCAAATTGAGCGTATCTTGCGAAGCTGAGCTCGAAAGTGACATGAAACATGTTTTTCAGACAAAAAGTGACACTTACTGTTCAGACTGCATTTTCTAACTCAAAGTGTCGTTTCAAAGTAAAAATACTGTTAGAAGGAGTTTTTCAGGCAAAATTAGATGAAACAGCTGTAGTGGTAAAAAATGAGCGCAGTTACATGAAATGACATCAAAATCAACATTCCCTGAGCCAGACAACGCTATTAACAGCTTTAGTGATCAAATTGAGCGTATCTTGCGAAGCTGAGCTCGAAAGTGACATGAAACATGTTTTTCAGACATAAAGTGACACTTACAGTGAATACCTGTCCTGACTACATTTTCTAACTCAAAGTGTCGTTTCAAAGTAAAAATACTGTTAGAAGGAGTGATTCAGACAATATTAGATGAAACAGCAGCACTGGTAACAAATGAGCGCAGTTACATGAAATGACATCAAAATCAACATTCCCTGAGCCAGACAACGCTATTAACAGCTTTAGTGATCAAATTGAGCGTTTCTTGCGAAGCTGAGCTCGAAAGTGACATGAAACATGTTTTTCAGACATAAAGTGACACTTACTGTTCAGACTACATTTTCTAACTCAAAGTGTCGTTTCAAAGTAAAAATACTGTTAGAGGGAGTGATTCAGACAAAATTAGATGAAACAGCTGTACTGGTAACAAACAACGATATTAACAGCTTTAGTGATCAAATTGAGCGTATCTTGCGAAGCTGAGCTCGAAAGTGACATGAAACATGTTTTTGAGACATAAAGTGACACTTACTGTTCAAAACATGTTTCATGTCACTTTCGAGCTCAGCTTCGCAAGATACGCTCAATTTGATCACTAAAGCTGTTAATAGCGTTGTTTGTTACCAGTGCTGCTGTTTCATCTAATTTTGTCTGAATCACTCCTTCTAACAGTATTTTTACTTTGAAACGACACTTTGAGTTAGAAAATGTAGTCAGAACAGGTATTCACTGTAAGTGTCACTTTATGTCTGAAAAACATGTTTCATGTCACTTTCGAGCTCAGCTTCGCAAGATACGCTCAATTTGATCACTAAAGCTGTTAATAGCGTTGTCTGGCTCAGGGAATGTTGATTTTGATGTCATTTCATGTAACTGCGCTCATTTTTTACCACTACAGCTGTTTCATCTAATTTTGCCTGAAAAACTCCTTCTAACAGTATTTTTACTTTGAAACGACACTTTGAGTTAGAAAATGCAGTCTGAACAGTAAGTGTCACTTTTTGTCTGAAAAACATGTTTCATGTCACTTTCGAGCTCAGCTTCGCAAGATACGCTCAATTTGATCACTAAAGCTGTTAATATCGTTGTTTGTTACCAGTACAGCTGTTTCATCTAATTTTGTCTGAATCACTCCCTCTAACAGTATTTTTACTTTGAAACGACACTTTGAGTTAGAAAATGTAGTCTGAACAGTAAGTGTCACTTTATGTCTGAAAAACATGTTTCATGTCACTTTCGAGCTCAGCTTCGCAAGATACGCTCAATTTGATCACTAAAGCTGTTAATAGCGTTGTCTGGCTCAGGGAATGTTGATTTTGATGTCATTTCATGTAACTGCGCTCATTTTTTACCACTACAGCTGTTTCATCTAATTTTGCCTGAAAAACTCCTTCTAACAGTATTTTTACTTTGAAACGACACTTTGAGTTAGAAAATGCAGTCTGAACAGTAAGTGTCACTTTTTGTCTGAAAAACATGTTTCATGTCACTTTCGAGCTCAGCTTCGCAAGATACGCTCAATTTGATCACTAAAGCTGTTAATATCGTTGTTTGTTACCAGTACAGCTGTTTCATCTAATTTTGTCTGAATCACTCCCTCTAACAGTATTTTTACTTTGAAACGACACTTTGAGTTAGAAAATGTAGTCTGAACAGTAAGTGTCACTTTATGTCTGAAAAACATGTTTCATGTCACTTTCGAGCTCAGCTTCGCAAGATACGCTCAATTTGATCACTAAAGCTGTTAATAGCGTTGTCTGGCTCAGGGAATGTTGATTTTGATGTCATTTCATGTAACTGCGCTCATTTGTTACCAGTACAGCTGTTTCATCTAATATTGTCTGAATCACTCCTTCTAACAGTATTTTTACTTTGAAACGGCACTTTGAGTTAGAAAATGTAGTCTGAACAGTAAGTGTCACTTTATGTCTCAAAAACATGTTTCATGTCACTTTCGAGCTCAGCTTCGCAAGATACGCTCAATTTGATCACTAAAGCTGTTAATATCGTTGTTTGTTACCAGTACAGCTGTTTCATCTAATTTTGTCTGAATCACGCCTTCTAACAGTATTTTTACTTTGAAACGACACTTTGAGTGAGAAAATGTAGTCTGAAAAGTAAGTGTCACTTTATGTCCCAAAAACATGTTTCATGTCACTTTCGAGCTCAGCTTCGCAAGATACGCTCAATTTGATCACTAAAGCTGTTAATAGCGTTTTCTGGCTCAGGGAATGTTGATTTTGATGTCATTTCATGTAACTGCGCTCATTTCTTACCAGTACAGCTGTTTCATCTAATTTTGTCTGAATCACTCCTTCTAACAGTATTTTTACTTTGAAACGACACTTTGAGTTAGAAAATGTAGAATATCAGTTTGAATAAAGTTGAAAATTTACAGATAAAGATTTCAACTTTAAAAAAGTTGAAAACTTTCATGAAGTATTTCAGCTTTGAAAAAGTTGAAAACTTTCATGAAGTATTTCGACTTCAAAAAAGTTGAAAATTTCAAGCTTTTTAAAAAGTTGAAAATTTTCATGAAGTATTTTTGCTTCAAAAAGTTGAAAACTTTCATGAAAAGATTTCGGCTTCAAAAAAGTTGAAAATTTTCATGAAAAGATTTCTGCTTCAAAATTTTCATGAAAAGATTCATGAAAAGATTTCGGATTTAAAAAAGATGAAAATTTTAATGAAAACATTTCGGCTTCAAAAAAGTTGAAAATTTTCATGAAGTATTTCGGTTTCAAAAAAGTTGAAAATTTACATGAAAAGATTTCTGCTTAAAAAAATTGAAAATTTTCATGAAAAGATTTCTGCTTGAAAATTTTCATAAAAGTATTTCTGCATTAAAAAAGTCAAAGATTTTCATGAAAAGATTTCGGATTTAAAAAAGTTGAAAATTTTCATAAAAAGATTTCTGCTTCAAAAAAGTTGAAAATTTTCATGAAAAGATTTAGGCTTCAAAAAAGTCGAAGATTTTCATGAAAAGATTTCTGCATGAAAATTTTCATGAAAAGATTTCTGCTTCAAAAAAGTCGAAGATTTTCATGAAAAGATTTCGGCTACAAAAAAGTTGAAAATTTTCATAAAAAGATTTCTGCTTCAAAAAAGTCGAAGATTTTCATGAAAAGATTTCGGCTTCAAAAAAGTCAAAAATTTTCATGAAGTATTTTGGTTTCAAAAAAGTTGAAAATTTACATGAAAAGATTTCAGCTTCAAAAAAGTTGAAAATTTTCATGAAAAGATTTCTGCTTGAAAATTTTCATGAAAAGATTTCTGCTTCAACAAAGTTGAAAATTTTCATGAAAAGATTTCTGCTTCAACAAAGTTAAAAATTTTCATGAAAAGATTTAGCCTTCAAAAAAGTTGAAAATTTTCATGAAAAGATTTCGGCTTCAACAAAGTTGAAAATTTTCATGACAGGATTTTGGCTTTAAAAAAGGTAAAAAATTTCATGAAGTATTTCAGCTTCAAAAAATTTGAAAATTTTGATGAAAAGATTTCTGCTTCAAAAAAGTTCAAAATTTTCATGAAAAGATTTCGGCTTCAAAAAAGTTGAACATTTCCATGAAGTATTTCTGCTTCAAAAAAGTTGAAGATTTTCATGAAAAGATTTTTGCTTCAAAAAAGTTGAAAATTTTCATGAAGTATTTCGGTTTCAAAAAAGTTAAAAATTTACATGAAAAGATTTCGGCTTCAAAAAAGTTGAAAATTTTGATGAAAAGGTTTCATTTTCAAAAAAGTTGATAATTTTTATGAAAAGATTTCTGCTTCAAAAAAGTTGAAAATTTTCATGACAAGATTTTGGCTTCAAAAAAGTTGAAAATTTCCATGAAAAGATTTCAGCTTCAACAAAATTGAAAATTTTCATGAAAAGATTTCTGCTTGAAAATTTCCATGAAAAGATTTCTGCTTCAAAAAAGTTGAAAATTTTCATAAAAAGATTTCTGCTTCAAAAAAGTCGAAGATTTTCATGAAAAGATTTCGGCTTCAAAAAAGTTGAAAATTTTCATGAAAAGATTTCTGCTTCAACAAAGTTAAAAATTTTCATGAAAAGATTTAGCCTTCAAAAAAGTTGAAAATTTTCATGAAAAGATTTCGGCTTCAACAAAGTTGAAAATTTTCATGACAGGATTTTGGCTTTAAAAAAGGTAAAAAATTTCATGAAGTATTTCAGCTTCAAAAAATTTGAAAATTTTGATGAAAAGATTTCTGCTTCAAAAAAGTTCAAAATTTTCATGAAAAGATTTCGGCTTCAAAAAAGTTGAACATTTCCATGAAGTATTTCTGCTTCAAAAAAGTTGAAGATTTTCATGAAAAGATTTTTGCTTCAAAAAAGTTGAAAATTTTCATGAAGTATTTCGGTTTCAAAAAAGTTAAAAATTTACATGAAAAGATTTCGGCTTCAAAAAAGTTGAAAATTTTGATGAAAAGGTTTCATTTTCAAAAAAGTTGATAATTTTTATGAAAAGATTTCTGCTTCAAAAAAGTTGAAAATTTTCATGACAAGATTTTGGCTTCAAAAAAGTTGAAAATTTCCATGAAAAGATTTCAGCTTCAACAAAATTGAAAATTTCCATGAAAAGATTTCTGCTTCAAAAAAGTTGAAAATTTTCATAAAAAGATTTCTGCTTCAAAAAAGTCGAAGATTTTCATGAAAAGATTTCGGCTTCAAAAAAGTCAAAAATTTTCATGAAGTATTTTGGTTTCAAAAAAGTTGACAATTTACATGAAAAGATTTCAGCTTCAAAAAAGTTGAAAATTTTCATGAAAAGATTTTTGCTTTAAAATTTTCATGAAAAGATTTCTGCTTCAACAAAGTTGAAAATTTTCATGAAAAGATTACTGCTTCAACAAAGTTAAAAATTTTCATGAAAAGATTTAGCCTTCAAAAAAGTTGAAAATTTTCATGAAAAGATTTCGGCTTCAAAAAAGTTGAACATTTTCATGAAGTATTTCAGCTTCAAAAAATTTGAAAATTTTGATGAAAAGATTTTTGCTTCAAAAAAGTTGAAGATCTTCATGAAACGATTTCTGCTTCAAAAAAGTTGAACATTTTCATGAAAAAATTTCAGCTTCAAAAAAGTTGAAAATTTTCATGAAGTATTTCGGTTTCAAAAAAGTTAAAAATTTACATGAAAAGATTTCGGCTTCAAAAAAGTTGAAAATTTTGATGAAAAGGTTTCATTTTCAAAAAAGTTAATAATTTTTATGAAAAGATTTCTGCTTCAAAAAAGTTGAAAATTTTCATGAAAAGATTTTGGCTTCAAAAAAGTTGAAAATTTCCATGAAAAGATTTCAGCTTCAACAAAATTGAAATTTTTCATGAAAAGAGTTCAGCTTCAAAAAAGTTGAACATTTTCATAAAGTATTTCTGCTTCAAAAAAGTTGAAGATTTTCATGAAAAGATTTCGGCTTCAACAAAGTTGAAAATTTTCATGACAGGATTTTGGCTTTAAAAAAGGTAAAAAATTTCATGAAGTATTTCAGCTTCAAAAAATTTGAAAATTTTGATGAAAAGATTTCTGCTTCAAAAAAGTTCAAAATTTTCATGAAAAGATTTCGGCTTCAAAAAAGTTGAACATTTCCATGAAGTATTTCTGCTTCAAAAAAGTTGAAGATTTTCATGAAAAGATTTTTGCTTCAAAAAAGTTGAAAATTTTCATGAAGTATTTCGGTTTCAAAAAAGTTAAAAATTTACATGAAAAGATTTCGGCTTCAAAAAAGTTGAAAATTTTGATGAAAAGGTTTCATTTTCAAAAAAGTTGATAATTTTTATGAAAAGATTTCTGCTTCAAAAAAGTTGAAAATTTTCATGACAAGATTTTGGCTTCAAAAAAGTTGAAAATTTCCATGAAAAGATTTCAGCTTCAACAAAATTGAAATTTTTCATTACAGGATTTTGGCTTTAAAAAAGTTGAAAATTTTCATGAAAAGATTTCTGCTTCAAAAAAGTTGAAAATTTTCATAAAAAGATTTCTGCTTCAAAAAAGTCGAAGATTTTCATGAAAAGATTTCGGCTTCAAAAAAGTCAAAAATTTTCATGAAGTATTTTGGTTTCAAAAAAGTTGAAAATTTACATGAAAAGATTTCGGCTTCAAAAAAGTTGAAAATTTTCATGAAAAGATTTCTGCTTTAAAATTTTCATGAAAAGATTTCTGCTTCAACAAAGTTGAAAATTTTCATGAAAAGATTTCTGCTTCAACAAAATTGAAATTTTTCATTACAGGATTTTGGCTTTAAAAAAGTTGAAAATTTTCATGAAAAGATTTCTGCTTCAACAAAATTGAAATTTTTCATTACAGGATTTTGGCTTTAAAAAAGTTGAAAATTTTCATGAAAAGATTTCTGCTTCATAAAAGTTGAAAATTTTCATAAAAAGATTTCTGCTTCAAAAAAGTCGAAGATTTTCATGAAAAGATTTCGGCTTCAAAAAAGTCAAACATTTTCATGAAGTATTTTGGTTTCAAAAAAGTTGAAAATTTACATGAAAAGATTTCAGCTTCAAAAAAGTTGAAAATTTTCATGAAAAGATTTCTGCTTTAAAATTTTCATGAAAAGATTTCTGCTTCAAAAAAGTTGAAAATTTTCATAAAAAGATTTCTGCTTCAAAAAAGTCGAAGATTTTCATGAAAAGATTTTGGCTTCAAAAAAGTCAAAAATTTTCATGAAGTATTTTGGTTTCAAAAAAGTTGAAAATTTACATGAAAAGATTTCAGCTTCAAAAAAGTTGAAAATTTTCATGAAAAGATTTCTGCTTTAAAATTTTCATGAAAAGATTTCTGCTTCAACAAAGTTGAAAATTTTCATGAAAAGATTTCTTCTTCAACAAAGTTAAAAATTTTCATGAAAAGATTTCGGCTTCAAAAAAGTTGAACATTTTCATGAAGTATTTCAGCTTCAAAAAATTTGAAAATTTTGATGAAAAGATTTTTGCTTCAAAAAAGTTGAAGATCTTCATGAAACGATTTCTGCTTCAAAAAAGTTGAACATTTTCATGAAAAAATTTCAGCTTCAAAAAAGTTGAAAATTTTCATGAAGTATTTCGGTTTTCAAAAAAGTTAAAAATTTACATGAAAAGATTTCGGCTTCAAAAAAGTCAAAAATTTTGATGAAAAGGTTTCATTTTCAAAAAAGTTGATAATTTTCATGAAAAGATTTCGGCTTTAAAAAAGTTGAAAACTTTCATGAAAAGATTTCGGCTTCAAAAAAGTCAAAGATTTTCATGAAGTATTTCGGCTTCAAAAAAGTTGAAAATTTTCATGAAAATCTTCGACTTTCTTCATGCTGGCTGAGTTTTTCTTTGTTCTATCTTTTGAAATCAATTTATTTTATGATTGAATATTCCAAGTATTCTTTAAATATCTTGTTTTTGATTACCACCAATCACTATTTCCATTTTTACTTTCATGCTTTATGAACAAAAATAGCTTTTTTTATTACTACATCAAGTTTACACACATGGGTCAAAAATGACCCATACATCCAAGTGTGATTTAAAATTAAATGAATTAATACTATAATATTAATTTGTTTCAAGTAATTACTTTAGCAGTGAGTGGAGCCAAACACTTATGTATTTCATATTTGCAACATGTTTATTTGTCATTTTGTCACACATACACATACCTCTGATAACAGATAACACGGCTGTTGAACTGAACTGTATCTGTAATTTAACAACTGTAAACTGGTGAATGTGACCAAACAAAATGAAATACAACTGAACACATCACTAGAGCACAAATTGCCTTCTCAATTTTGACATGCCTCACAAATGATCACTAAGAGTTTGTGCTCCTTGCACACAGGCCTGGTGCACTGGGAACACTAGCTGCTGACTTTTCTGTCTTTGGTAACTGGGCAGATCGTGCACCTCTTCCTCTTCCTTTGGCCCTCCTGTCTGATGTCCTCTTGTGGCTGGGTGGTGGCTGTGTTTTGTTTTTTAAACCCACATCTTCCCATTGTTTCTTCTTCTGACTGCTGTCATCCACTGCTTTGTCATCATGCATAGTGCTCAGGAGGACAACAGCTTTTCCCTTCTTCTGCACATAGCTCACCATGGTCATGTTGCCATTGAATCCGAATTCTGAGCTATGAATCTCCCGTGATTTGGATGGCTTCATGATAGGTGGTATGTCCGATTTGTTCTGGCAAAGAGTCCCAACAATGGTCAGGTTCTTCTCGAGGAGCTTCTCAGCCAGCGGGACACTGGTGAAGAAGTTGCTAATTGTGATGTTGCGACCTATGAGAGGGGGAAAAGATTGTAAATTTACTCGACATGGAATTCTTTAAACTCTAACGCCATAATCTGTTGCATTGCATTGCATTTTATTCTGTTTTACTATTTTGCTTACAGAGAAATCAAATAAAAAAATAAAATACACATTATTAAAGATTGGGAAAAAGTATGTAGGTATTGTGCTAAAACTTAATACATTAGTTTCTCTATTGTACTTTACATTCACCTGTCTGTCTGATTCCACTGCACAATTGCTGGACGACATTCTCTCCAAGGTTCCTCTGAACCTGGCTGTCTCCCGGTATAGACAATTCCATCTATTGCATAAGGTACCCTTGCGTCGCACATCCAGAAGATTTTTATCCCATATTTTGCAGGCTTGCTGGGCATGTGTTGCCGTAACTTGCACCTGCCTCGGAATGGCACAAGCTGCTCATCTATGGTGACACAGTCACTGGGGATGAACTTTCTTCTGCAGTTGTCCAGGAAACAGTCCCACACGTACCTAAATGTCGCCATGTGGTGTGTTTCCAGCCGCAGAGCCCTGGTCCTCTTGTCGTCAAACCGTATGACGCGGCGGATATCTTCATATCTCCTAAGCCCCATGGTGGCCTTGTAAATTGGATTTTGCAGCGGATCCACAAACAGCTCCTGCAAGGCCACATCCCAGCTCTTCTCCCCCCCTGCAAGAATTGATGAAGGCCATCAATTCTTCTTTATCAATGCTTCTCCACTCTTTCCCTTTTGCTGTGGCTGTTCTTCGTCCCTCTAAGTTGGTACATATTAGAACCTCCTCAATGATGTTGTCACTCATGAACATATCCCAGGCATCTTTTGGTGAAACAGCTGGTGATCCAGGTGTAGGTCCTGGGCAGCTCCTCAGAATGTTATGGCTTCTTGTTCTGCCATGAATGGGGGGATTCTCATTCCAGTAAGATCCGTTTTTACTCAATCTATTGGACTGGGTCTGAGTTTCCTCTTCAGAGGACTCATCAGATGAGTCTTCTGTATCATCAGAGGAGTCTTCTTCATGGATTCCCAGACACACCCACAACTCCAGCTTGACCCTCTGGCAAATATTCTGGGTCATCATCAT
The DNA here is from genome assembly GCF_963930695.1 of Labrus bergylta. Classification (NCBI taxonomy): domain Eukaryota; kingdom Metazoa; phylum Chordata; class Actinopteri; order Labriformes; family Labridae; genus Labrus; species Labrus bergylta. The sequence continues at coordinate 193,922 of NW_027077319.1, read as the reverse complement.
CAGAAATTTCAGACTCTGAATCAAGACAAATTGCCTCCTCATCTGGTTCTTCCTGCAGCATCGCTACAACCATCTCAGTAGTAAATCTGGGACCAGCCATACTCTGGATAAAGAAAATCAAAAGCACAATAAAATTTTCAGATGCACATCAATATACATACACATACATAGAGTTTTATTTTGGTGACTTGGCTAAGTAGCTTAGCTAAGTACTTTGCTAAGTAGCCTAGCAATCTACATAATAGTTAGCTAACTACAATAGAATTAGCTAACTAAAATAGAAGTGTCAACAGCTAGCTAGCTAATAGTAATTACTTGTAACTTTCTGACAAGTAATGTACTCACTCTCAAGGTAACCTAAACCTAATCAAATGTTATGTACAGTTATCTTTCACAATTGTCATCAAATATTTTCTAAAGTGATGTTAGAACAATTTAAAAACAATACTTACATGTATTAGATGTTCCAAGGGAGCTGTGCTGAGCTGTGAAATGTCTGAAACAACCACGTTTCACAGCAAATGCTATAGTAAATGCATGTGGGTCGTTTCTGGGGTCATTTCTGACTTGATGTAGAAATACAAAAGCTGTGCTCGTTCATAAAGTAAGAAAGGAAAAATACAAATGATGATTTGTGCTTAACAAAAACAAGATATTTACTGCATACTTGGAAAAGAAAATGATAAAATGTATTTATTTCAAAGATATATCATAGAAACACTCAGCCATACATGAAATAACATAGAAAGTGGATTCATTTTTGACCCATGTTGTGCATTAGAAGGGTAATGATACAAAAATGTTTTTTATTCAAAAAGTAAGAAAGGAAAAAATAAAATAAGGATGTATGATGATCAAAAACAAGTTAATTGAGGAATACCTTGAATACTGAATGAAGAGATGAATTTATTGCAAAGATGTAGAAAATAAAAACTCAACCGGGTCACTTTGACATTTTTAAAGCAGAAATACTTCATGAAAATTTTCAACTTTTTTGAAGCCAAAATCTTTTCATGAAAATTTTCAACTTTTTTGAAGCAGAAATCTTTTCATGAAATACTTCGACTTTTTTGAAGCCGAAATACTTGATGAAAATTCTTACCTTTTTTAAAGCCATAATGCTGTCATGAAAATTTTCAACTTTTTTGAAGCTGAAATCTTTTCATGAAATACTTTGACTTTTTTGAAGCCGAAATACTTGATGAAAATTTTCAACTTTTTTGAAGCCGAAATCTTTTCATGAAAATTTTCAACTTTTTTGAAGCCGAAATCTTTTCATGAAAATTTTCAACTTTTTGGAGCCGAAATCTTGTCATGAAAATTTTTACCTTTTTTAAAGCCAAAATCCTGTCATGAAAATTTTCAACTTTTTTGAAGCAGAAATCTTTTCAAGAAAATCTTTGACTTTTTTGAAGCTGAAATCTTTTCATGAAAATTTTCAACTTTTTTGAAGCCGAAATCTTTTCATGAAAATTTTCAACCTTTTTGAAATAGAAATCTTTTCATGAAAATTTTCAACATTTTTGAAGCCGAAATACTTCATTAAAGTTTTCAACTTTTTTGATGCTGAAATCTTTTCATGAACATTTTAAACTTTTTTGAAGCCGAAATCTTTTCATGAAAATGTTCAACTTTTTTGAAGCAGAAATCTTTTCATGAAAATCTTCGACTTTTTTGCAGCCGAAATACTTCATGAAAATCTTCAACCTTTTTGAAGCCGAAATACTTCATGAAAATTTTTACCTTTTTCAAAGCTAAAATCCTGTCACGAAAATTTTCAACTTTTTTGAAGCAGAAATCTTTTCATGAAAATCTTCAACTTCTTTGAAGCCGAAATACTTCATGAAAGTTTTGGAATTTTTTGAAGCCGAAATCTTTTAATGAAAATTTTCAACTTTTTTGAAGCCGAAATCTTTTCATGAAAATCTTCGACTTTTTTGAAGTCGAAATAGTTCATGAAAGTTTTCAACCTTTTTGAAGCCGAAATCTTTTAATGAAAATTTTCAACTTTTTTGAAGCAGAAATCTTTTCATGAAATACTTCGACTTTTTTGAAGCCGAAATAGTTGATGAAAATTCTTACCTTTTTTAAAGCCATAATGGTGTCATGAAAATTTTCAACTTTTTTGAAGCTGAAATCTTTTCATGAAAATTTTCAACTTTTTTGAAGCCGAAATCTTTTCATTTAAATTTTCAACTTTTTTGAAGCCGAAATCTTTTCATGAAAATTTTCAACTTTTTTGAAGCAGAAATCTTTTCATGAAATACTTTGACTTTTTTGAAGCCGAAATACTTCATGAAAATTTTATACTTTTTTGAAGCCGAAATCTTTTCATGAAAATTTTCAACTTATTTGAAGCCGAAATCTTTTCATGAAAATTTTCAACTTTTTGGAGCCGAAATCTTGTCATGAAAATTTTTACCTTTTTTAAAGCCAAAATCCTGTCATGAAAATTTTCAAATTTTTTGAAGCAGAAATCTTTTCAAGAAAATCTTTGACTTTTTTGAAGCTGAAATCTTTTCATGAAAATCTTAGAATTTTTTGACGTCGAAAAAATTCATGAACATTTTCCACTTTTTTGAAGCCGAAATCTTTTCATGAAAATTTTCAAACTTTTTGAAGTCGAAATCTTTTCATGAAAATTTTCAACTTTTTTGAAGCAGAAATCTTTTCATGAAAATCGTTGACTTTTTTGAAGTCGAAATAGTTCATGAAAGTTTTCAACCTTTTTGAAGCCGAAATACTTTATCAAAATTTTTACTTTTTGTAAAGCCAAAATCCTGTCATGAAAATTTTCAACTTTTTTGAAGCCGAAATCTTTTCATGAAAATGTGCAACTTTTTTGAAGCCGAAATCTTTTCATGAAAATTTTCAACTTTTTTGAAGCCGAAATCTTTTCATGAAAATTTTCAACTTTTTGGAGCCGAAATCTTGTCATGAAATTTTTCATCTTTTTTGAAGTCTAAATCTTTTCATGAAAATCCTTGACTTTTTTGAAGCCCAAATCTTTTAATGTAAATTTTCAACCTTTTTGAAGCCGAAATACTTCATGAAAATGTTCGACTTTTCTGAAGCAGAAATCTTTTAATGAAAATTTTCAACTTTTTTGAAGCCGAAATACTTCATGAAAATTTTTGACTTTTTTGAAGCCGAAATCTTTTAATGTAAATTTTCAATTTTTTGATGCCGAAATAGTTCATGAAAATTTTCAACATTTTTGAAGCCGAAATCTATTCATGAAAATGTTCGACTTTTTTTAAGTCGAAAAAATTCATGAACATTTTCAACTTTTTTGAAGTGTAAATCTTTTCATGAAAATTTTCCACTTTTTTGAAGCCGAAATCTTCTCATGAAAATTTTCAAGTTTTTGAAGCAGAAATCTTTTCATGAAAATCTTAGACTTTTTTGAAGTCGAAAAAATTCATGAACATTTTCAACTTTTTTGAAGTGTAAATCTTTTCATGAAAATTTTCAACTTTTTTGAAGCCGAAATCTTTTCATGAAAATTTTCAAGTTTTTGAAGCAGAAATCTTTTCATGAAAATCTTAGACTTTTTTGAAGTCGAAAAAATTCATGAACATTTTCAACTTTTTTGAAGTGTAAATCTTTTCATGAAAATTTTCAACTTTTTTGAAGCCGAAATCTTTTCATGAAAATTTTCAAGTTTTTGAAGCAGAAATCTTTTCATGAAAATCTTAGACTTTTTTGAAGTCGAAAAAATTCATGAACATTTTCAACTTTTTTGAAGTGTAAATCTTTTCATGAAAATTTTCAACTTTTTTGAAGCCGAAATCTTTTCATGAAAATTTTCAAGTTTTTGAAGCAGAAATCTTTTCATGAAAATCTTAGACTTTTTTGAAGTCGAAAAAATTCATGAACATTTTCAACTTTTTTGAAGTGTAAATCTTTTCATGAAAATTTTCAACTTTTTTGAAGCCGAAATCTTTTCATGAAAATTTTCAAGTTTTTGAAGCAGAAATCTTTTCATGAAAATCTTAGACTTTTTTGAAGTCGAAAAAATTCATGAACATTTTCAACTTTTTTGAAGTGTAAATCTTTTCATGAAAATTTTCAACTTTTTTGAAGCCGAAATCTTTTCATGAAAATTTTCAAGTTTTTGAAGCAGAAATCTTTTCATGAAAATCTTAGACTTTTTTGAAGTCGAAAAAATTCATGAACATTTTCAACTTTTTTGAAGTGTAAATCTTTTCATGAAAATTTTCAACTTTTTTGAAGCCGAAATCTTTTCATGAAAATTTTCAAGTTTTTGAAGCAGAAATCTTTTCATGAAAATCTTAGACTTTTTTGAAGTCGAAAAAATTCATGAACATTTTCAACTTTTTTGAAGTGTAAATCTTTTCATGAAAATTTTCAAGTTTTTGAAGCAGAAATCTTTTCATGAAAATCTTAGACTTTTTTGAAGTCGAAAAAATTCATGAACATTTTCAACTTTTTTGAAGTGTAAATCTTTTCATGAAAATTTTCAACTTTTTTGAAGCCGAAATCTTTTCATGAAAATTTTTACCTTTTTTAAAGCCAAAATCCTGTCATGAAAAATTTATACTTTTTTGAAGCAGAAATCTATTAATGAAAATTTTCGACTTTATTCAAACTGATATTCTACATTTTCTAACTCAAAGTGTCGTTTCAAAGTAAAAATACTGTTAGAAGGAGTGATTCAGACAAAATTAGATGAAACAGCTGTACTGAGCGCAGTTACATGAAATGACATCAAAATCATCATTCCCTGAGCCAGACAACGCTATTAACAACTTTAGTGATCAAATTGAGCGTATCTTGCGAAGCTGAGCTCGAAAGTGACATGAAACATGTTTTTGAGACATAAAGTGACACTTACAGTGAATACCTGTCCTGACTACATTTTCTAACTGAAAGCGTCGTTTCAAAGTAAAAATACTGTTAGAAGGAGTGATTCAGACAAAATTAGATGAAACAGCTGTACTGGTAACAAATGAGCGCAGTTACATGAAATGACATCAAAATCAACATTCCCTGAGCCAGACAACGCTATTAACAGCTTTAGTGATCAAATTGAGCGTATCTTGCGAAGCTGAGCTCGAAAGTGACATGAAACATGTTTTTCAGACAAAAAGTGACACTTACTGTTCAGACTGCATTTTCTAACTCAAAGTGTCGTTTCAAAGTAAAAATACTGTTAGAAGGAGTTTTTCAGGCAAAATTAGATGAAACAGCTGTAGTGGTAAAAAATGAGCGCAGTTACATGAAATGACATCAAAATCAACATTCCCTGAGCCAGACAACGCTATTAACAGCTTTAGTGATCAAATTGAGCGTATCTTGCGAAGCTGAGCTCGAAAGTGACATGAAACATGTTTTTCAGACAAAAAGTGACACTTACTGTTCAGACTGCATTTTCTAACTCAAAGTGTCGTTTCAAAGTAAAAATACTGTTAGAAGGAGTTTTTCAGGCAAAATTAGATGAAACAGCTGTAGTGGTAAAAAATGAGCGCAGTTACATGAAATGACATCAAAATCAACATTCCCTGAGCCAGACAACGCTATTAACAGCTTTAGTGATCAAATTGAGCGTATCTTGCGAAGCTGAGCTCGAAAGTGACATGAAACATGTTTTTGAGACATAAAGTGACACTTACAGTGAATACCTGTTCTGACTACATTTTCTAACTCAAAGCGTCGTTTCAAAGTAAAAATACTGTTAGAAGGAGTGATTCAAACAAAATTAGTTGAAACAGCTGTACTGCTAACAATCAACGATATTAACAGCTTTAGTGATCAAATTGAGCGTATCTTGCGAAGCTGAGCTCGAAAGTGACATGAAACATGTTTTTGAGACATAAAGTGACACTTACTGTTCAAAACATGTTTCATGTCACTTTCGAGCACAACTTCGCAAGATACGCTCAATTTGATCACTAAAGCTTTTAATAGCGTTGTCTGGCTCAGGGAATGTTGATTTTGATGTTATTTCATGTAACTGCGCTCATTTGTTACCAGTACAACTGTTTCATCTAATTTTGTCTGAATCACTCCTTCTAACAGTATTTTTACTTTGAAACGGCACTTTGAGTTAAAAATGTAGTCTGAACAGTAAGTTTCACTTTATGTCTCAAAAACTTGTTTCATGTCACTTTCGAGCTCAGCTTCGCAAGATACGCTCAATTTGATCACTAAAGCTGTTAATATCGTTGTTTGTTACCAGTGCTGCTGTTTCATCTAATTTTGTCTGAATCACTCCTTCTAACAGTATTTTTACTTTGAAACGACACTTTGAGTTAGAAAATTTAGTCAGAACAGGTATTCACTGTAAGTGTCACTTTATGTCTCAAAAACATGTTTCATGTCACTTTCGAGCTCAGCTTCGCAAGATACGCTCAATTTGATCACTAAAGCTGTTAATAGCGTTGTCTGTCTCAGGGAATGTTGATTTTGATGTCATTTCATGTAACTGCGCTCATTTGTTACCAGTGCTGCTGTTTCATCTTATTTTTGATGAATCACTCCTTCTAACAGTATTTTTACTTTGAAACGACACTTTGAGTTAAAAAATGTAGTCAGAACAGGTATTCACTGTAAGTGTCACTTTATGTCTCAAAAACATGTTTCATGTCACTTTCGAGCTCAGCTTCGCAAGATACGCTCAATTTGATCACTAAAGCTGTTAATAGCGTTGTCTGTCTCAGGGAATGTTGATTTTGATGTCATTTCATGTAACTGCGCTCATTTGTTACCAGTGCTGCTGTTTCATCTTATTTTTGATGAATCACTCCTTCTAACAGTATTTTTACTTTGAAACGACACTTTGAGTTAAAAAATGTAGTCAGGACAGGTATTCACTGTAAGTGTCACTTTATGTCTCAAAAACATGTTTCATGTCACTTTCGAGCTCAGCTTCGCAAGAAACGCTCAATTTGATCACTAAAGCTGTTAATAGCGTTGTCTGGCTCAGGGAATGTTGATTTTGATGTCATTTCATGTAACTGCGCTCATTTGTTACCAGTGCTGCTGTTTCATCTAATTTTGTCTGAATCACTCCTTCTAACAGTATTTTTACTTTGAAACGACACTTTGAGTTAGAAAATGTAGAATATCAGTTTGAATAAAGTTGAAAATTTACATATAAAGATTTCAGCTTTAAAAAAGTTGAAAACTTTCTTGAAGTATTTCAGCTTTGAAAAAGTTGAAAACTTTCATGAAGTATTTCGACTTCAAAAAAGTTGAAAATTTTCATGAAAAGATTTCATTTTCAAAAAAGTTCAAAATTTACATGAAAAGATTTCTGTTTCAAAAAAGTTGAAAATTTCAAGCTTTTTAAAAAGTTGAAAATTTTCATGAAGTATTTTTGCTTCAAAAAGTTGAAAACTTTCATGAAAAGATTTCGGCTTCAAAAAAGTTGAAAATTTTCATGAAAAGATTTCTGCTTTAAAATTTTCATGAAAAGATTTCTGCTTCAACAAAGTTGAAAATTTTCATGAAAAGATTACTGCTTCAACAAAGTTAAAAATTTTCATGAAAAGATTTAGCCTTCAAAAAAGTTGAAAATTTTCATGAAAAGATTTCGGCTTCAAAAAAGTTGAACATTTTCATGAAGTATTTCAGCTTCAAAAAATTTGAAAATTTTGATGAAAAGATTTTTGCTTCAAAAAAGTTGAAGATCTTCATGAAATGATTTCTGCTTCAAAAAAGTTGAACATTTTCATGAAAAAATTTCAGCTTCAAAAAAGTTGAAAATTTTCATGAAGTATTTCGGTTTCAAAAAAGTTAAAAATTTACATGAAAAGATTTCGGCTTCAAAAAAGTTGAAAATTTTGATGAAAAGGTTTCATTTTCAAAAAAGTTGATAATTTTTATGAAAAGATTTCTGCTTCAAAAAAGTTGAAAATTTTCATGAAAAGATTTTGGCTTCAAAAAAGTTGAAAATTTCCATGAAAAGATTTCAGCTTCAACAAAATTGAAATTTTTCATGAAAAGAGTTCGGCTTCAAAAAAGTTGAACATTTTCATGAAGTATTTCTGCTTCAAAAAAGTTGAAGATTTTCATGAAAAGATTTCGGCTTCAACAAAGTTGAAAATTTTCATGACAGGATTTTGGCTTTAAAAAAGGTAAAAAATTTCATGAAGTATTTCAGCTTCAAAAAATTTGAAAATTTTGATGAAAAGATTTCTGCTTCAAAAAAGTTCAAAATTTTCATGAAAAGATTTCGGCTTCAAAAAAGTTGAACATTTCCATGAAGTATTTCTGCTTCAAAAAAGTTGAAGATTTTCATGAAAAGATTTTTGCTTCAAAAAAGTTGAAAATTTTCATGAAGTATTTCGGTTTCAAAAAAGTTAAAAATTTACATGAAAAGATTTCGGCTTCAAAAAAGTTGAAAATTTTGATGAAAAGGTTTCATTTTCAAAAAAGTTGATAATTTTTATGAAAAGATTTCTGCTTCAAAAAAGTTGAAAATTTTCATGACAAGATTTTGGCTTCAAAAAAGTTGAAAATTTCCATGAAAAGATTTCAGCTTCAACAAAATTGAAATTTTTCATTACAGGATTTTGGCTTTAAAAAAGTTGAAAATTTTCATGAAAAGATTTCTGCTTCAAAAAAGTTGAAAATTTTCATGACACCATTATGGCTTTAAAAAAGGTAAGAATTTTCATCAACTATTTCGGCTTCAAAAAAGTCGAAGTATTTCATGAAAAGATTTCTGCTTCAAAAAAGTTGAAAATTTTTATGAAAAGATTTCTGCTTCAAAAAAGTTGAAAATTTTCATGAAAAGATTTTGGCTTCAAAAAAGTTGAAAATTTCCATGAAAAGATTTCAGCTTCAACAAAATTGAAATTTTTCATGAAAAGAGTTCGGCTTCAAAAAAGTTGAACATTTTCATGAAGTATTTCTGCTTCAAAAAATTTGAAAATTTTGATGAAAAGATTTCTGCTTCAAAAAAGTTCAAAATTTTCATGAAAAGATTTCGGCTTCAAAAAAGTTGAACATTTCCATGAAGTATTTCTGCTTCAAAAAAGTTGAAGATTTTCATGAAAAGATTTTTGCTTCAAAAAAGTTGAAAATTTTCATGAAGTATTTCGGTTTCAAAAAAGTTAAAAATTTACATGAAAAGATTTCGGCTTCAAAAAAGTTGAAAATTTTGATGAAAAGGTTTCATTTTCAAAAAAGTTGATAATTTTTATGAAAAGATTTCTGCTTCAAAAAAGTTGAAAATTTTCATGACAAGATTTTGGCTTCAAAAAAGTTGAAAATTTCCATGAAAAGATTTCAGCTTCAACAAAATTGAAATTTTTCATTACAGGATTTTGGCTTTAAAAAAGTTGAAAATTTTCATGAAAAGATTTCTGCTTCAAAAAAGTTGAAAATTTTCATAAAAAGATTTCTGCTTCAAAAAAGTCGAAGATTTTCATGAAAAGATTTCGGCTTCAAAAAAGTCAAAAATTTTCATGAAGTATTTTGGTTTCAAAAAAGTTGAAAATTTACATGAAAAGATTTCGGCTTCAAAAAAGTTGAAAATTTTCATGAAAAGATTTCTGCTTTAAAATTTTCATGAAAAGATTTCTGCTTCAACAAAGTTGAAAATTTTCATGAAAAGATTTCTGCTTCAACAAAATTGAAATTTTTCATTACAGGATTTTGGCTTTAAAAAAGTTGAAAATTTTCATGAAAAGATTTCTGCTTCAACAAAATTGAAATTTTTCATTACAGGATTTTGGCTTTAAAAAAGTTGAAAATTTTCATGAAAAGATTTCTGCTTCATAAAAGTTGAAAATTTTCATAAAAAGATTTCTGCTTCAAAAAAGTCGAAGATTTTCATGAAAAGATTTCGGCTTCAAAAAAGTCAAAAATTTTCATGAAGTATTTTGGTTTCAAAAAAGTTGAAAATTTACATGAAAAGATTTCAGCTTCAAAATAGTTGAAAATTTTCATGAAAAGATTTCTGCTTTAAAATTTTCATGAAAAGATTTCTGCTTCAAAAAAGTTGAAAATTTTCATAAAAAGATTTCTGCTTCAAAAAAGTCGAAGATTTTCATGAAAAGATTTTGGCTTCAAAAAAGTCAAAAATTTTCATGAAGTATTTTGGTTTCAAAAAAGTTGAAAATTTTTATGAAAAGATTTCTGCTTCAAAAAAGTTGAAAATTTTCATGAAAAGATTTTGGCTTCAAAAAAGTTGAAAATTTCCATGAAAAGATTTCAGCTTCAACAAAATTGAAATTTTTCATGAAAAGAGTTCGGCTTCAAAAAAGTTGAACATTTTCATGAAGTATTTCTGCTTCAAAAAATTTGAAAATTTTGATGAAAAGATTTCTGCTTCAAAAAAGTTCAAAATTTTCATGAAAAGATTTCGGCTTCAAAAAAGTTGAACATTTTCATGAAGTATTTCGGTTTCAAAAAAGTTAAAAATTTACATGAAAAGATTTCGGCTTCAAAAAAGTTGAAAATTTTGATGAAAAGGTTTCATTTTCAAAAAAGTTGATAATTTTTATGAAAAGATTTCTGCTTCAAAAAAGTTGAAAATTTTCATGACAAGATTTTGGCTTCAAAAAAGTTGAAAATTTCCATGAAAAGATTTCAGCTTCAACAAAATTGAAATTTTTCATTACAGGATTTTGGCTTTAAAAAAGTTGAAAATTTTCATGAAAAGATTTCTGCTTCAAAAAAGTTGAAAATTTTCATAAAAAGATTTCTGCTTCAAAAAAGTCGAAGATTTTCATGAAAAGATTTCGGCTTCAAAAAAGTCAAAAATTTTCATGAAGTATTTTGGTTTCAAAAAAGTTGAAAATTTACATGAAAAGATTTCGGCTTCAAAAAAGTTGAAAATTTTCATGAAAAGATTTCTGCTTTAAAATTTTCATGAAAAGATTTCTGCTTCAACAAAGTTGAAAATTTTCATGAAAAGATTTCTGCTTCAACAAAATTGAAATTTTTCATTACAGGATTTTGGCTTTAAAAAAGTTGAAAATTTTCATGAAAAGATTTCTGCTTCAACAAAATTGAAATTTTTCATTACAGGATTTTGGCTTTAAAAAAGTTGAAAATTTTCATGAAAAGATTTCTGCTTCATAAAAGTTGAAAATTTTCATAAAAAGATTTCTGCTTCAAAAAAGTCGAAGATTTTCATGAAAAGATTTCGGCTTCAAAAAAGTCAAAAATTTTCATGAAGTATTTTGGTTTCAAAAAAGTTGAAAATTTACATGAAAAGATTTCAGCTTCAAAATAGTTGAACATTTTCATGAAAAGATTTCTGCTTTAAAATTTTCATGAAAAGATTTCTGCTTCAAAAAAGTTGAAAATTTTCATAAAAAGATTTCTGCTTCAAAAAAGTCGAAGATTTTCATGAAAAGATTTTGGCTTCAAAAAAGTCAAAAATTTTCATGAAGTATTTTGGTTTCAAAAAAGTTGAATATTTACATGAAAAGATTTCAGCTTCAAAAAAGTTGAAAATTTTCATGAAAAGATTTCTGCTTTAAAATTTTCATGAAAAGATTTCTGCTTCAACAAAGTTGAAAATTTTCATGAAAAGATTTCTGCTTCAACAAAGTTAAAAATTTTCATGAAAAGATTTCGGCTTCAAAAAAGTTGAACATTTTCATGAAGTATTTCAGCTTCAAAAAATTTGAAAATTTTGATGAAAAGATTTTTGCTTCAAAAAAGTTGAAGATCTTCATGAAACGATTTCTGCTTCAAAAAAGTTGAACATTTTCATGAAAAAATTTCAGCTTCAAAAAAGTTGAAAATTTTCATGAAGTATTTCGGTTTCAAAAAAGTTAAAAATTTACATGAAAAGATTTCGGCTTCAAAAAAGTCAAAAATTTTGATGAAAAGGTTTCATTTTCAAAAAAGTTGATAATTTTGATGAAAAGATTTCAGCTTTAAAAAAGTTGAAAACTTTCATGAAAAGATTTCGGCTTCAAAAAAGTCAAAGATTTTCATGAAGTATTTCGGCTTCAAAAAAGTTGAAAATTTTCATGAAAATCTTCGACTTTCTTCATGCTGGCTGAGTTTTTCTTTGTTCTATCTTTTGAAATCAATTTATTTTATGATTGAATATTCCAAGTATTCTTTAAATATCTTGTTTTTGATTACCACCAATCACTATTTCCATTTTTACTTTCATGCTTTATGAACAAAAATAGCTTTTTTTATTACTACATCAAGTTTACACACATGGGTCAAAAATGACCCATACATCCAAGTGTGATTTAAAATTAAATGAATTAATACTATAATAATAATTTGTTTCAAGTAATTACTTTAGCAGTGAGTGGAGCCAAACACTTATGTATTTCATATTTGCAACATGTTTATTTGTCATTTTGTCACACATACACATACCTCTGATAACAGATAACACGGCTGTTGAACTGAACTGTATCTGTAATTTAACAACTGTAAACTGGTGAATGTGACCAAACAAAATGAAATACAACTGAACACATCACTAGAGCACAAATTGCCTTCTCAATTTTGACATGCCTCACAAATGATCACTAAGAGTTTGTGCTCCTTGCACACAGGCCTGGTGCACTGGGAACACTAGCTGCTGACTTTTCTGTCTTTGGTAACTGGGCAGATCGTGCACCTCTTCCTCTTCCTTTGGCCCTCCTGTCTGATGTCCTCTTGTGGCTGGGTGGTGGCTGTGTTTTGTTTTTTAAACCCACATCTTCCCATTGTTTCTTCTTCTGACTGCTGTCATCCACTGCTTTGTCATCATGCATAGTGCTCAGGAGGACAACAGCTTTTCCCTTCTTCTGCACATAGCTCACCATGGTCATGTTGCCATTGAATCCGAATTCTGAGCTATGAATCTCCCGTGATTTGGATGGCTTCATGATAGGTGGTATGTCCGATTTGTTCTGGCAAAGAGTCCCAACAATGGTCAGGTTCTTCTCGAGGAGCTTCTCAGCCAGCGGGACACTGGTGAAGAAGTTGCTAATTGTGATGTTGCGACCTATGAGAGGGGGAAAAGATTGTAAATTTACTCGACATGGAATTCTTTAAACTCTAACGCCATAATCTGTTGCATTGCATTGCATTTTATTCTGTTTTACTATTTTGCTTACAGAGAAATCAAATAAAAAAATAAAATACACATTATTAAAGATTGGGAAAAAGTATGTAGGTATTGTGCTAAAACTTAATACATTAGTTTCTCTATTGTACTTTACATTCACCTGTCTGTCTGATTCCACTGCACAATTGCTGGACGACATTCTCTCCAAGGTTCCTCTGAACCTGGCTGTCTCCCGGTATAGACAATTCCATCTATTGCATAAGGTACCCTTGCGTCGCACATCCAGAAGATTTTTATCCCATATTTTGCAGGCTTGCTGGGCATGTGTTGCCGTAACTTGCACCTGCCTCGGAATGGCACAAGCTGCTCATCTATGGTGACACAGTCACTGGGGATGAACTTTCTTCTGCAGTTGTCCAGGAAACAGTCCCACACGTACCTAAATGTCGCCATGTGGTGTGTTTCCAGCCGCAGAGCCCTGGTCCTCTTGTCGTCAAACCGTATGACGCGGCGGATATCTTCATATCTCCTAAGCCCCATGGTGGCCTTGTAAATTGGATTTTGCAGCGGATCCACAAACAGCTCCTGCAAGGCCACATCCCAGCTCTTCTCCCCCCCTGCAAGAATTGATGAAGGCCATCAATTCTTCTTTATCAATGCTTCTCCACTCTTTCCCTTTTGCTGTGGCTGTTCTTCGTCCCTCTAAGTTGGTACATATTAGAACCTCCTCAATGATGTTGTCACTCATGAACATATCCCAGGCATCTTTTGGTGAAACAGCTGGTGATCCAGGTGTAGGTCCTGGGCAGCTCCTCAGAATGTTATGGCTTCTTGTTCTGCCATGAATGGGGGGATTCTCATTCCAGTAAGATCCGTTTTTACTCAATCTATTGGACTGGGTCTGAGTTTCCTCTTCAGAGGACTCATCAGATGAGTCTTCTGTATCATCAGAGGAGTCTTCTTCATGGATTCCCAGACACACCCACAACTCCAGCTTGACCCTCTGGCAAATATTCTGGGTCATCATCATCAGAAATTTCAGACTCTGAATCAAGACAAATTGCCTCCTCATCTGGTTCTTCCTGCAGCATCGCTACAACCATCTCAGTAGTAAATCTGGGACCAGCCATACTCTGGATAAAGAAAATCAAAAGCACAATAAAATTTTCAGATGCACATCAATATACATACACATACATAGAGTTTTATTTTGGTGACTTGGCTAAGTAGCTTAGCTAAGTACTTTGCTAAGTAGCCTAGCAATCTACATAATAGTTAGCTAACTACAATAGAATTAGCTAACTAAAATAGAAGTGTCAACAGCTAGCTAGCTAATAGTAATTACTTGTAACTTTCTGACAAGTAATGTACTCACTCTCAAGGTAACCTAAACCTAATCAAATGTTATGTACAGTTATCTTTCACAATTGTCATCAAATATTTTCTAAAGTGATGTTAGAACAATTTAAAAACAATACTTACATGTATTAGATGTTCCAAGGGAGCTGTGCTGAGCTGTGAAATGTCTGAAACAACCACGTTTCACAGCAAATGCTATAGTAAATGCATGTGGGTCGTTTCTGGGGTCATTTCTGACTTGATGTAGAAATACAAAAGCTGTGCTCGTTCATAAAGTAAGAAAGGAAAAATACAAATGATGATTTGTGCTTAACAAAAACAAGATATTTACTGCATACTTGGAAAAGAAAATGATAAAATGTATTTATTTCAAAGATATATCATAGAAACACTCAGCCATACATGAAATAACATAGAAAGTGGATTCATTTTTGACCCATGTTGTGCATTAGAAGGGTAATGATACAAAAATGTTTTTTATTCAAAAAGTAAGAAAGGAAAAAATAAAATAAGGATGTATGATGATCAAAAACAAGTTAATTGAGGAATACCTTGAATACTGAATGAAGAGATGAATTTATTGCAAAGATGTAGAAAATAAAAACTCAACCGGGTCACTTTGACATTTTTAAAGCAGAAATACTTCATGAAAATTTTCAACTTTTTTGAAGCCAAAATCTTTTCATGAAAATTTTCAACTTTTTTGAAGCAGAAATCTTTTCATGAAATACTTCGACTTTTTTGAAGCCGAAATACTTGATGAAAATTCTTACCTTTTTTAAAGCCATAATGCTGTCATGAAAATTTTCAACTTTTTTGAAGCTGAAATCTTTTCATGAAAATTTTCAACTTTTTTGAAGCCGAAATCTTTTCATGTAAATTTTCAACTTTTTTGAAGCCGAAATCTTTTCATAAAAATTTTCAACTTTTTTGAAGCAGAAATCTTTTCATGAAATACTTTGACTTTTTTGAAGCCGAAATACTTGATGAAAATTTTCAACTTTTTTGAAGCCGAAATCTTTTCATGAAAATTTTCAACTTTTTTGAAGCCGAAATCTTTTCATGAAAATTTTCAACTTTTTGGAGCCGAAATCTTGTCATGAAAATTTTTACCTTTTTTAAAGCCAAAATCCTGTCATGAAAATTTTCAACTTTTTTGAAGCAGAAATCTTTTCAAGAAAATCTTTGACTTTTTTGAAGCTGAAATCTTTTAATGAAAATTTTCAACTTTTTTGAAGCCGAAATCTTTTCATGAAAATTTTCAACCTTTTTGAAATAGAAATCTTTTCATGAAAATTTTCAACATTTTTGAAGCCGAAATACTTCATTAAAGTTTTCAAATTTTTTGATGCTGAAATCTTTTCATGAACATTTTAAACTTTTTTGAAGCCGAAATCTTTTCATGAAAATGTTCAACTTTTTTGAAGCAGAAATCTTTTCATGAAAATCTTCGACTTTTTTGCAGCCGAAATACTTCATGAAAATCTTCAACCTTTTTGAAGCCGAAATACTTCATGAAAATTTTTACCTTTTTCAAAGCTAAAATCCTGTCACGAAAATTTTCAACTTTTTTGAAGCAGAAATCTTTTCATGAAAATCTTCAACTTCTTTGAAGCCGAAATACTTCATGAAAGTTTTGGAATTTTTTGAAGCCGAAATCTTTTAATGAAAATTTTCAACTTTTTTGAAGCCGAAATCTTTTCATGAAAATCTTCGACTTTTTTGAAATCGAAATAGTTCATGAAAGTTTTCAACCTTTTTGAAGCCGAAATCTTTTAATGAAAATTTTCAACTTTTTTGAAGCAGAAATCTTTTCATGAAATACTTCGACTTTTTTGAAGCCGAAATAGTTGATGAAAATTCTTACCTTTTTTAAAGCCATAATGGTGTCATGAAAATTTTCAACTTTTTTGAAGCTGAAATCTTTTCATGAAAATTTTCAACTTTTTTGAAGCCGAAATCTTTTCATTTAAATTTTCAACTTTTTTGAAGCCGAAATCTTTTCATGAAAATTTTCAACTTTTTTGAAGCAGAAATCTTTTCATGAAATACTTTGACTTTTTTGAAGCCGAAATACTTCATGAAAATTTTATACTTTTTTGAAGCCGAAATCTTTTCATGAAAATTTTCAACTTATTTGAAGCCGAAATCTTTTCATGAAAATTTTCAACTTTTTGGAGCCGAAATCTTGTCATGAAAATTTTTACCTTTTTTAAAGCCAAAATCCTGTCATGAAAATTTTCAAATTTTTTGAAGCAGAAATCTTTTCAAGAAAATCTTTGACTTTTTTGAAGCTGAAATCTTTTCATGAAAATCTTAGAATTTTTTGACGTCGAAAAAATTCATGAACATTTTCCACTTTTTTGAAGCCGAAATCTTTTCATGAAAATTTTCAAACTTTTTGAAGTCGAAATCTTTTCATGAAAATTTTCAACTTTTTTGAAGCAGAAATCTTTTCATGAAAATCGTTGACTTTTTTGAAGTCGAAATAGTTCATGAAAGTTTTCAACCTTTTTGAAGCCGAAATACTTTATCAAAATTTTTACTTTTTGTAAAGCCAAAATCCTGTCATGAAAATTTTCAACTTTTTTGAAGCCGAAATCTTTTCATGAAAATGTGCAACTTTTTTGAAGCCGAAATCTTTTCATGAAAATTTTCAACTTTTTTGAAGCCGAAATCTTTTCATGAAAATTTTCAACTTTTTGGAGCCGAAATCTTGTCATGAAATTTTTCATCTTTTTTGAAGTCTAAATCTTTTCATGAAAATCCTTGACTTTTTTGAAGCCCAAATCTTTTAATGTAAATTTTCAACCTTTTTGAAGCCGAAATACTTCATGAAAATGTTCGACTTTTCTGAAGCAGAAATCTTTTAATGAAAATTTTTAACTTTTTTGAAGTTGAAAAAATACATGAAAATTTTCAACTTTTTGAAGCAGAAATCTTTTCATGAAAATTTTCAACTTTTTTGAAGCCGAAATACTTCATGAAAATTTTTGACTTTTTTGAAGCCGAAATCTTTTAATGTAAATTTTCAATTTTTTGATGCCGAAATAGTTCATTAAAATTTTCAACATTTTTGAAGCCGAAATCTATTCATGAAAATGTTCGACTTTTTTTAAGTCGAAAAAATTCATGAACATTTTCAACTTTTTTGAAGTGTAAATCTTTTCATGAAAATTTTCCACTTTTTTGAAGCCGAAATCTTCTCATGAAAATTTTCAAGTTTTTGAAGCAGAAATCTTTTCATGAAAATCTTAGACTTTTTTGAAGTCGAAAAAATTCATGAACATTTTCAACTTTTTTGAAGTGTAAATCTTTTCATGAAAATTTTCAACTTTTTTGAAGCCGAAATCTTTTCATGAAAATTTTCAAGTTTTTGAAGCAGAAATCTTTTCATGAAAATCTTAGACTTTTTTGAAGTCGAAAAAATTCATGAACATTTTCAACTTTTTTGAAGTGTAAATCTTTTCATGAAAATTTTCAACTTTTTTGAAGCCGAAATCTTTTCATGAAAATTTTCAAGTTTTTGAAGCAGAAATCTTTTCATGAAAATCTTAGACTTTTTTGAAGTCGAAAAAATTCATGAACATTTTCAACTTTTTTGAAGTGTAAATCTTTTCATGAAAATTTTCAACTTTTTTGAAGCCGAAATCTTTTCATGAAAATTTTCAAGTTTTTGAAGCAGAAATCTTTTCATGAAAATCTTAGACTTTTTTGAAGTCGAAAAAATTCATGAACATTTTCAACTTTTTTGAAGTGTAAATCTTTTCATGAAAATTTTCAACTTTTTTGAAGCCGAAATCTTTTCATGAAAATTTTCAAGTTTTTGAAGCAGAAATCTTTTCATGAAAATCTTAGACTTTTTTGAAGTCGAAAAAATTCATGAACATTTTCAACTTTTTTGAAGTGTAAATCTTTTCATGAAAATTTTCAACTTTTGTGAAGCCGAAATCTTTTCATGAAAATTTTCAAGTTTTTGAAGCAGAAATCTTTTCATGAAAATCTTAGACTTTTTTGAAGTCGAAAAAATTCATGAACATTTTCAACTTTTTTGAAGTGTAAATCTTTTCATGAAAATTTTCAACTTTTTTGAAGCCGAAATCTTTTCATGAAAATTTTCAAGTTTTTGAAGCAGAAATCTTTTCATGAAAATCTTAGACTTTTTTGAAGTCGAAAAAATTCATGAACATTTTCAACTTTTTTGAAGTGTAAATCTTTTCATGAAAATTTTCAACTTTTTTGAAGCCGAAATCTTTTCATGAAAATTTTCAAGTTTTTGAAGCAGAAATCTTTTCATGAAAATCTTAGACTTTTTTGAAGTCGAAAAAATTCATGAACATTTTCAACTTTTTTGAAGTGTAAATCTTTTCATGAAAATTTTCAACTTTTTTGAAGCCGAAATCTTTTCATGAAAATTTTCAAGTTTTTGAAGCAGAAATCTTTTCATGAAAATCTTAGACTTTTTTGAAGTCGAAAAAATTCATGAACATTTTCAACTTTTTTGAAGTGTAAATCTTTTCATGAAAATTTTCAACTTTTTTGAAGCCGAAATCTTTTCATGAAAATTTTCAAGTTTTTGAAGCAGAAATCTTTTCATGAAAATCTTAGACTTTTTTGAAGTCGAAAAAATTCATGAACATTTTCAACTTTTTTGAAGTGTAAATCTTTTCATGAAAATTTTCAACTTTTTTGAAGCCGAAATCTTTTCATGAAAATTTTCAAGTTTTTGAAGCAGAAATCTTTTCATGAAAATCTTAGACTTTTTTGAAGTCGAAAAAATTCATGAACATTTTCAACTTTTTTGAAGTGTAAATCTTTTCATGAAAATTTTCAACTTTTTTGAAGCCGAAATCTTTTCATGAAAATTTTCAAGTTTTTGAAGCAGAAATCTTTTCATGAAAATCTTAGACTTTTTTGAAGTCGAAAAAATTCATGAACATTTTCAACTTTTTTGAAGTGTAAATCTTTTCATGAAAATTTTCAACTTTTTTGAAGCCGAAATCTTTTCATGAAAATTTTCAAGTTTTTGAAGCAGAAATCTTTTCATGAAAATCTTAGACTTTTTTCAAGTCGAAAAAATTCATGAACATTTTCAACTTTTTTGAAGTGTAAATCTTTTCATGAAAATTTTCAACTTTTTTGAAGCCGAAATCTTTTCATGAAAATTTTCAAGTTTTTGAAGCAGAAATCTTTTCATGAAAATCTTAGACTTTTTTGAAGTCGAAAAAATTCATGAACATTTTCAACTTTTTTGAAGTGTAAATCTTTTCATGAAAATTTTCAACTTTTTTGAAGCCGAAATCTTTTCATGAAAATTTTCAAGTTTTTGAAGCAGAAATCTTTTCATGAAAATCTTAGACTTTTTTGAAGTCGAAAAAATTCATGAACATTTTCAACTTTTTTGAAGTGTAAATCTTTTCATGAAAATTTTCAACTTTTTTGAAGCCGAAATCTTTTCATGAAAATTTTCAAGTTTTTGAAGCAGAAATCTTTTCATGAAAATCTTAGACTTTTTTCAAGTCGAAAAAATTCATGAACATTTTCAACTTTTTTGAAGTGTAAATCTTTTCATGAAAATTTTCAACTTTTTTGAAGCCGAAATCTTTTCATGAAAATTTTCAAGTTTTTGAAGCAGAAATCTTTTCATGAAAATCTTAGACTTTTTTGAAGTCGAAAAAATTCATGAACATTTTCAACTTTTTTGAAGTTTAAATCTTTTCATGAAAATTTTCAACTTTTTTGAAGCCGAAATCTTTTCATGAAAATTTTCAAGTTTTTGAAGCAGAAATCTTTTCATGAAAATCTTAGACTTTTTTGAAGTCGAAAAAATTCATGAACATTTTCAACTTTTTTGAAGTGTAAATCTTTTCATGAAAATTTTCAACTTTTTTGAAGCCGAAATCTTTTCATGAAAATTTTTACCTTTTTTAAAGCCAAAATCCTGTCATGAAAAATTTATACTTTTTTGAAGCAGAAATCTATTCATGAAAATTTTCAACTTTATTCAAACTGATATTCTACATTTTCTAACTCAAAGTGTCGTTTCAAAGTAAAAATACTGTTAGAAGGAGTGATTCAGACAAAATTAGATGAAACAGCTGTACTGAGCGCAGTTACATGAAATGACATCAAAATCATCATTCCCTGAGCCAGACAACGCTATTAACAACTTTAGTGATCAAATTGAGCGTATCTTGCGAAGCTGAGCTCGAAAGTGACATGAAACATGTTTTTGAGACATAAAGTGACACTTACAGTGAATACCTGTCCTGACTACATTTTCTAACTGAAAGCGTCGTTTCAAAGTAAAAATACTGTTAGAAGGAGTGATTCAGACAAAATTAGATGAAACAGCTGTACTGGTAACAAATGAGCGCAGTTACATGAAATGACATCAAAATCAACATTCCCTGAGCCAGACAACGCTATTAACAGCTTTAGTGATCAAATTGAGCGTATCTTGCGAAGCTGAGCTCGAAAGTGACATGAAACATGTTTTTCAGACAAAAAGTGACACTTACTGTTCAGACTGCATTTTCTAACTCAAAGTGTCGTTTCAAAGTAAAAATACTGTTAGAAGGAGTTTTTCAGGCAAAATTAGATGAAACAGCTGTAGTGGTAAAAAATGAGCGCAGTTACATGAAATGACATCAAAATCAACATTCCCTGAGCCAGACAACGCTATTAACAGCTTTAGTGATCAAATTGAGCGTATCTTGCGAAGCTGAGCTCGAAAGTGACATGAAAC
The DNA here is from genome assembly GCF_963930695.1 of Labrus bergylta. Classification (NCBI taxonomy): domain Eukaryota; kingdom Metazoa; phylum Chordata; class Actinopteri; order Labriformes; family Labridae; genus Labrus; species Labrus bergylta. The sequence continues at coordinate 172,809 of NW_027077319.1, read as the reverse complement.
ATGTTTTTGAGACATAAAGTGACACTTACAGTGAATACCTGTCCTGACTACATTTTCTAACTCAAAGTGTCGTTTCAAAGTAAAAATACTGTTAGAAGGAGTGATTCAGACAATATTAGATGAAACAGCAGCACTGGTAACAAATGAGCGCAGTTACATGAAATGACATCAAAATCAACATTCCCTGAGCCAGACAACGCTATTAACAGCTTTAGTGATCAAATTGAGCGTTTCTTGCGAAGCTGAGCTCGAAAGTGACATGAAACATGTTTTTCAGACATAAAGTGACACTTACTGTTCAGACTACATTTTCTAACTCAAAGTGTCGTTTCAAAGTAAAAATACTGTTAGAGGGAGTGATTCAGACAAAATTAGATGAAACAGCTGTACTGGTAACAAACAACGATATTAACAGCTTTAGTGATCAAATTGAGCGTATCTTGCGAAGCTGAGCTCGAAAGTGACATGAAACATGTTTTTGAGACATAAAGTGACACTTACTGTTCAAAACATGTTTCATGTCACTTTCGAGCTCAGCTTCGCAAGATACGCTCAATTTGATCACTAAAGCTGTTAATAGCGTTGTTTGTTACCAGTGCTGCTGTTTCATCTAATTTTGTCTGAATCACTCCTTCTAACAGTATTTTTACTTTGAAACGACACTTTGAGTTAGAAAATGTAGTCAGAACAGGTATTCACTGTAAGTGTCACTTTATGTCTCAAAAACATGTTTCATGTCACTTTCGAGCTCAGCTTCGCAAGATACGCTCAATTTGATCACTAAAGCTGTTAATAGCGTTGTCTGGCTCAGGGAATGTTGATTTTGATGTCATTTCATGTAACTGCGCTCATTTCTTACCAGTACAGCTGTTTCATCTAATTTTGTCTGAATCACTCCTTCTAACAGTATTTTTACTTTGAAACGACACTTTGAGTTAGAAAATGTAGAATATCAGTTTGAATAAAGTTGAAAATTTACATATAAAGATTTCAGCTTTAAAAAAGTTGAAAACTTTCATGAAGTATTTCAGCTTTGAAAAAGTTGAAAACTTTCATGAAGTATTTCGACTTCAAAAAAGTTGAAAATTTTCATGAAAAGATTTCATTTTCAAAAAAGTTCAAAATTTACATGAAAAGATTTCTGTTTCAAAAAAGTTGAAAATTTCAAGCTTTTTAAAAAGTTGAAAATTTTCATGAAGTATTTTTGCTTCAAAAAGTTGAAAACTTTCATGAAAAGATTTCGGATTTAAAAAAGTTGAAAATTTTAATGAAAACATTTCGGCTTCTAAAAAGTTGAAAATTTTCATGAAGTATTTCGGTTTCAAAAAATTTGAAAATTTACATGAAAAGATTTCTGCTTAAAAAAATTGAAAATTTTCATGAAAAGATTTCTGCTTGAAAATTTTCATAAAAGTATTTCTGCATTAAAAAAGTCAAAGATTTTCATGAAAAGATTTCGGATTTAAAAAAGTTGAAAATTTTCATAAAAAGATTTCTGCTTCAAAAAAGTTGAAAATTTTCATGAAAAGATTTAGGCTTCAAAAAAGTCGAAGATTTTCATGAAAAGATTTCTGCATGAAAATTTTCATGAAAAGATTTCTGCTTCAAAAAAGTCGAAGATTATCATGAAAAGATTTCGGCTACAAAAAAGTTGAAAATTTTCATAAAAAGATTTCTGCTTCAAAAAAGTCGAAGATTTTCATGAAAAGATTTCGGCTTCAAAAAAGTCAAAAATTTTCATGAAGTATTTTGGTTTCAAAAAAGTTGAAAATTTACATGAAAAGATTTCAGCTTCAAAAAAGTTGAAAATTTTCATGAAAAGATTTCGGCTTCAACAAAGTTGAAAATTTTCATGACAGGATTTTGGCTTTAAAAAAGGTAAAAAATTTCATGAAGTATTTCAGCTTCAAAAAATTTGAAAATTTTGATGAAAAGATTTCTGCTTCAAAAAAGTTCAAAATTTTCATGAAAAGATTTCGGCTTCAAAAAAGTTGAACATTTCCATGAAGTATTTCTGCTTCAAAAAAGTTGAAGATTTTCATGAAAAGATTTTTGCTTCAAAAAAGTTGAAAATTTTCATGAAGTATTTCGGTTTCAAAAAAGTAAAAAATTTACATGAAAAGATTTCGGCTTCAAAAAAGTTGAAAATTTTGATGAAAAGGTTTCATTTTCAAAAAAGTTGATAATTTTTATGAAAAGATTTCTGCTTCAAAAAAGTTGAAAATTTTCATGACAAGATTTTGGCTTCAAAAAAGTTGAAAATTTCCATGAAAAGATTTCAGCTTCAACAAAATTGAAAATTTTCATGAAAAGATTTCTGCTTGAAAATTTACATGAAAAGATTTCTGCTTCAACAAAGTTGAAAATTTTCATGAAAAGATTTCTGCTTCAAGAAAGTTAAAAATTTTCATGAAAAGATTTAGCCTTCAAAAAAGTTGAAAATTTTCATGAAAAGATTTCGGCTTCAAAAAAGTTGAACATTTTCATAAAGTATTTCTGCTTCAAAAAAGTTGAAGATTTTCATGAAAAGATTTCGGCTTCAACAAAGTTGAAAATTTTCATGACAGGATTTTGGCTTTAAAAAAGGTAAAAAATTTCATGAAGTATTTCAGCTTCAAAAAATTTGAAAATTTTGATGAAAAGATTTCTGCTTCAAAAAAGTTCAAAATTTTCATGAAAAGATTTCGGCTTCAAAAAAGTTGAACATTTCCATGAAGTATTTCTGCTTCAAAAAAGTTGAAGATTTTCATGAAAAGATTTTTGCTTCAAAAAAGTTGAAAATTTTCATGAAGTATTTCGGTTTCAAAAAAGTTAAAAATTTACATGAAAAGATTTCGGCTTCAAAAAAGTTGAAAATTTTGATGAAAAGGTTTCATTTTCAAAAAAGTTGATAATTTTTATGAAAAGATTTCTGCTTCAAAAAGTTGAAAATTTTCATGACAAGATTTTGGCTTCAAAAAAGTTGAAAATTTCCATGAAAAGATTTCAGCTTCAACAAAATTGAAAATTTTCATGAAAAGATTTCTGCTTGAAAATTTTCATGAAAAGATTTCTGCTTCAACAAAGTTGAAAATTTTCATGAAAAGATTTCTTCTTCAAGAAAGTTAAAAATTTTCATGAAAAGATTTAGCCTTCAAAAAAGTTGAAAATTTTCATGAAAAGATTTCGGCTTCAAAAAAGTTGAACATTTTCATAAAGTATTTCTGCTTCAAAAAAGTTGAAGATTTTCATGAAAAGATTTCGGCTTCAACAAAGTTGAAAATTTTCATGACAGGATTTTGGCTTTAAAAAAGGTAAAAAATTTCATGAAGTATTTCAGCTTCAAAAAATTTGAAAATTTTGATGAAAAGATTTCTGCTTCAAAAAAGTTCAAAATTTTCATGAAAAGATTTCGGCTTCAAAAAAGTTGAACATTTTCATGACAAGATTTTGGCTTCAAAAAAGTTGAAAATTTCCATGAAAAGATTTCAGCTTCAACAAAATTGAAATTTTTCATTACAGGATTTTGGCTTTAAAAAAGTTGAAAATTTTCATGAAAAGATTTCTGCTTCAAAAAAGTTGAAAATTTTCATAAAAAGATTTCTGCTTCAAAAAAGTCGAAGATTTTCATGAAAAGATTTCGGCTTCAAAAAAGTCAAAAATTTTCATGAAGTATTTTGGTTTCAAAAAAGTTGAAAATTTCCATGAAAAGATTTCAGCTTCAACAAAATTGAAATTTTTCATTACAGGATTTTGGCTTTAAAAAAGTTGAAAATTTTCATGAAAAGATTTCTGCTTCAAAAAAGTTGAAAATTTTCATAAAAAGATTTCAGATTCAAAAAATTTGAAAATTTTGATGAAAAGATTTCTGCTTCAAAAAAGTTCAAAATTTTCATGAAAAGATTTCGGCTTCAAAAAAGTTGAACATTTCCATGAAGTATTTCTGCTTCAAAAAAGTTGAAGATTTTCATGAAAAGATTTTTGCTTCAAAAAAGTTGAAAATTTTCATGAAGTATTTCGGTTTCAAAAAAGTTAAAAATTTACATGAAAAGATTTCGGCTTCAAAAAAGTTGAAAATTTTGATGAAAAGGTTTCATTTTCAAAAAAGTTGATAATTTTTATGAAAAGATTTCTGCTTCAAAAAAGTTGAAAATTTTCATGACAAGATTTTGGCTTCAAAAAAGTTGAAAATTTCCATGAAAAGATTTCAGCTTCAACAAAATTGAAATTTTTCATTACAGGATTTTGGCTTTAAAAAAGTTGAAAATTTTCATGAAAAGATTTCTGCTTCAAAAAAGTTGAAAATTTTCATAAAAAGATTTCTGCTTCAAAAAAGTCGAAGATTTTCATGACAAGATTTCGGCTTCAAAAAAGTCAAAAATTTTCATGAAGTATTTTGGTTTCAAAAAAGTTGAAAATTTACATGAAAAGATTTCGGCTTCAAAAAAGTTGAAAATTTTCATGAAAAGATTTCTGCTTTAAAATTTTCATGAAAAGATTTCTGCTTCAACAAAGTTGAAAATTTTCATGAAAAGATTTCTGCTTCAACAAAATTGAAATTTTTCATTACAGGATTTTGGCTTTAAAAAAGTTGAAAATTTTCATGAAAAGATTTCTGCTTCAACAAAATTGAAATTTTTCATTACAGGATTTCTGCTTTAAAAAAGTTGAAAATTTTCATGAAAAGATTTCTGCTTCAAAAAAGTTGAAAATTTTCATAAAAAGATTTCTGCTTCAAAAAAGTCGAAGATTTTCATGAAAAGATTTCGGCTACAAAAAAGTCAAAAATTTTCATGAAGTATTTTGGTTTCAAAAAAGTTGAAAATTTACATGAAAAGATTTCAGCTTCAAAAAAGTTGAAAATTTTCATGAAAAGATTTCTGCTTTAAAATTTTCATGAAAAGATTTCTGCTTCAAAAAAGTTGAAAATTTTCATAAAAAGATTTCTGCTTCAAAAAAGTCGAAGATTTTCATGAAAAGATTTCGGCTTCAAAAAAGTCAAAAATTTTCATGAAGTATTTTGATTTCAAAAAAGTTGAAAATTTTCATGAAAAGATTTCTGCTTTAAAATTTTCATGAAAAGATTTCTGCTTCAACAAAGTTGAAAATTTTCATGAAAAGATTACTGCTTCAACAAAGTTAAAAATTTTCATGAAAAGATTTAGCCTTCAAAAAAGTTGAAAATTTTCATGAAAAGATTTCGGCTTCAAAAAAGTTGAACATTTTCATGAAGTATTTCAGCTTCAAAAAATTTGAAAATTTTGATGAAAAGATTTTTGATTCAAAAAAGTTGAAGATCTTCATGAAACGATTTCTGCTTCAAAAAAGTTGAACATTTTCATGAAAAAATTTCAGCTTCAAAAAAGTTGAAAATTTTCATGAAGTATTTCGGTTTCAAAAAAGTTAAAAATTTACATGAAAAGATTTCGGCTTCAAAAAAGTTGAAAATTTTGATGAAAAGGTTTCATTTTCAAAAAAGTTGATAATTTTTATGAAAAGATTTCTGCTTCAAAAAAGTTGAAAATTTTCATGAAAAGATTTTGGCTTCAAAAAAGTTGAAAATTTCCATGAAAAGATTTCAGCTTCAACAAAATTGAAATTTTTCATGAAAAGAGTTCGGCTTCAAAAAAGTTGAACATTTTCATAAAGTATTTCTGCTTCAAAAAAGTTGAAGATTTTCATGAAAAGATTTCGGCTTCAACAAAGTTGAAAATTTTCATGAAAAGATTTCTGCTTCAAAAAAGTTGAACATTTTCATGAAGTATTTCAGCTTCAAAAAATTTGAAAATTTTGATGAAAAGATTTTTGCTTCAAAAAAGTTGAAGATCTTCATGAAACGATTTCTGCTTCAAAAAAGTTGAACATTTTCATGAAAAAATTTCAGCTTCAAAAAAGTTGAAAATTTTCATGAAGTATTTCGGTTTCAAAAAAGTAAAAAATTTACATGAAAAGATTTCGGCTTCAAAAAAGTCAAAAATTTTGATGAAAAGGTTTCATTTTCAAAAAAGTTGATAATTTTGATGAAAAGATTTCTGCTTCAAAAAAGTTCAAAATTTTCATGAAAAGATTTCGGCTTTAAAAAAGTTGAAAACTTTCATGAAAAGATTTCGGCTTCAAAAAAGTCAAAGATTTTCATGAAGTATTTCGGCTTCAAAAAAGTTGAAAATTTTCATGAAAATCTTCAACTTTCTTCATGCTGGCTGAGTTTTTCTTTGTTCTATCTTTTGAAATCAATTTATTTTATGATTGAATATTCCAAGTATTCTTTAAATATCTTGTTTTTGATTACCACCAATCACTATTTCCATTTTTACTTTCATGCTTTATGAACAAAAATAGCTTTTTTTATTACTACATCAAGTTTACACACATGGGTCAAAAATGACCCATACATCCAAGTGTGATTTAAAATTAAATGAATTAATACTATAATATTAATTTGTTTCAAGTAATTACTTTAGCAGTGAGTGGAGCCAAACACTTATGTATTTCATATTTGCAACATGTTTATTTGTCATTTTGTCACACATACACATACCTCTGATAACAGATAACACGGCTGTTGAACTGAACTGTATCTGTAATTTAACAACTGTAAACTGGTGAATGTGACCAAACAAAATGAAATACAACTGAACACATCACTAGAGCACAAATTGCCTTCTCAATTTTGACATGCCTCACAAATGATCACTAAGAGTTTGTGCTCCTTGCACACAGGCCTGGTGCACTGGGAACACTAGCTGCTGACTTTTCTGTCTTTGGTAACTGGGCAGATCGTGCACCTCTTCCTCTTCCTTTGGCCCTCCTGTCTGATGTCCTCTTGTGGCTGGGTGGTGGCTGTGTTTTGTTTTTTAAACCCACATCTTCCCATTGTTTCTTCTTCTGACTGCTGTCATCCACTGCTTTGTCATCATGCATAGTGCTCAGGAGGACAACAGCTTTTCCCTTCTTCTGCACATAGCTCACCATGGTCATGTTGCCATTGAATCCGAATTCTGAGCTATGAATCTCCCGTGATTTGGATGGCTTCATGATAGGTGGTATGTCCGATTTGTTCTGGCAAAGAGTCCCAACAATGGTCAGGTTCTTCTCGAGGAGCTTCTCAGCCAGCGGGACACTGGTGAAGAAGTTGCTAATTGTGATGTTGCGACCTATGAGAGGGGGAAAAGATTGTAAATTTACTCGACATGGAATTCTTTAAACTCTAACGCCATAATCTGTTGCATTGCATTGCATTTTATTCTGTTTTACTATTTTGCTTACAGAGAAATCAAATAAAAAAATAAAATACACATTATTAAAGATTGGGAAAAAGTATGTAGGTATTGTGCTAAAACTTAATACATTAGTTTCTCTATTGTACTTTACATTCACCTGTCTGTCTGATTCCACTGCACAATTGCTGGACGACATTCTCTCCAAGGTTCCTCTGAACCTGGCTGTCTCCCGGTATAGACAATTCCATCTATTGCATAAGGTACCCTTGCGTCGCACATCCAGAAGATTTTTATCCCATATTTTGCAGGCTTGCTGGGCATGTGTTGCCGTAACTTGCACCTGCCTCGGAATGGCACAAGCTGCTCATCTATGGTGACACAGTCACTGGGGATGAACTTTCTTCTGCAGTTGTCCAGGAAACAGTCCCACACGTACCTAAATGTCGCCATGTGGTGTGTTTCCAGCCGCAGAGCCCTGGTCCTCTTGTCGTCAAACCGTATGACGCGGCGGATATCTTCATATCTCCTAAGCCCCATGGTGGCCTTGTAAATTGGATTTTGCAGCGGATCCACAAACAGCTCCTGCAAGGCCACATCCCAGCTCTTCTCCCCCCCTGCAAGAATTGATGAAGGCCATCAATTCTTCTTTATCAATGCTTCTCCACTCTTTCCCTTTTGCTGTGGCTGTTCTTCGTCCCTCTAAGTTGGTACATATTAGAACCTCCTCAATGATGTTGTCACTCATGAACATATCCCAGGCATCTTTTGGTGAAACAGCTGGTGATCCAGGTGTAGGTCCTGGGCAGCTCCTCAGAATGTTATGGCTTCTTGTTCTGCCATGAATGGGGGGATTCTCATTCCAGTAAGATCCGTTTTTACTCAATCTATTGGACTGGGTCTGAGTTTCCTCTTCAGAGGACTCATCAGATGAGTCTTCTGTATCATCAGAGGAGTCTTCTTCATGGATTCCCAGACACACCCACAACTCCAGCTTGACCCTCTGGCAAATATTCTGGGTCATCATCATCAGAAATTTCAGACTCTGAATCAAGACAAATTGCCTCCTCATCTGGTTCTTCCTGCAGCATCGCTACAACCATCTCAGTAGTAAATCTGGGACCAGCCATACTCTGGATAAAGAAAATCAAAAGCACAATAAAATTTTCAGATGCACATCAATATACATACACATACATAGAGTTTTATTTTGGTGACTTGGCTAAGTAGCTTAGCTAAGTACTTTGCTAAGTAGCCTAGCAATCTACATAATAGTTAGCTAACTACAATAGAATTAGCTAACTAAAATAGAAGTGTCAACAGCTAGCTAGCTAATAGTAAATACTTGTAACTTTCTGACAAGTAATGTACTCACTCTCAAGGTAACCTAAACCTAATCAAATGTTATGTACAGTTATCTTTCACAATTGTCATCAAATATTTTCTAAAGTGATGTTAGAACAATTTAAAAACAATACTTACATGTATTAGATGTTCCAAGGGAGCTGTGCTGAGCTGTGAAATGTCTGAAACAACCACGTTTCACAGCAAATGCTATAGTAAATGCATGTGGGTCGTTTCTGGGGTCATTTCTGACTTGATGTAGAAATACAAAAGCTGTGCTCGTTCATAAAGTAAGAAAGGAAAAATACAAATGATGATTTGTGCTTAACAAAAACAAGATATTTACTGCATACTTGGAAAAGAAAATGATAAAATGTATTTATTTCAAAGATATATCATAGAAACACTCAGCCATACATGAAATAACATAGAAAGTGGATTCATTTTTGACCCATGTTGTGCATTAGAAGGGTAATGATACAAAAATGTTTTTTATTCAAAAAGTAAGAAAGGAAAAAATAAAATAAGGATGTATGATGATCAAAAACAAGTTAATTGAGGAATACCTTGAATACTGAATGAAGAGATGAATTTATTGCAAAGATGTAGAAAATAAAAACTCAACCGGGTCACTTTGACATTTTTAAAGCAGAAATACTTCATGAAAATTTTCAACTTTTTTGAAGCCAAAATCTTTTCATGAAAATTTTCAACTTTTTTGAAGCAGAAATCTTTTCATGAAATACTTCGACTTTTTTGAAGCCGAAATACTTGATGAAAATTCTTACCTTTTTTAAAGCCATAATGCTGTCATGAAAATTTTCAACTTTTTTGAAGCTGAAATCTTTTCATGAAAATTTTCAACTTTTTTGAAGCCGAAATCTTTTCATGTAAATTTTCAACTTTTTTGAAGCCGAAATCTTTTCATAAAAATTTTCAACTTTTTTGAAGCAGAAATCTTTTCATGAAATACTTTGACTTTTTTGAAGCCGAAATACTTGATGAAAATTTTCAACTTTTTTGAAGCCGAAATCTTTTCATGAAAATTTTCAACTTTTTTGAAGCCGAAATCTTTTCATGAAAATTTTCAACTTTTTGGAGCCGAAATCTTGTCATGAAAATTTTTACCTTTTTTAAAGCCAAAATCCTGTCATGAAAATTTTCAACTTTTTTGAAGCAGAAATCTTTTCAAGAAAATCTTTGACTTTTTTGAAGCTGAAATCTTTTCATGAAAATTTTCAACTTTTTTGAAGCCGAAATCTTTTCATGAAAATTTTCAACCTTTTTGAAATAGAAATCTTTTCATGAAAATTTTCAACATTTTTGAAGCCGAAATACTTCATTAAAGTTTTCAACTTTTTTGATGCTGAAATCTTTTCATGAACATTTTAAACTTTTTTGAAGCCGAAATCTTTTCATGAAAATGTTCAACTTTTTTGAAGCAGAAATCTTTTCATGAAAATCTTCGACTTTTTTGCAGCCGAAATACTTCATGAAAATCTTCAACCTTTTTGAAGCCGAAATACTTCATGAAAATTTTTACCTTTTTCAAAGCTAAAATCCTGTCACGAAAATTTTCAACTTTTTTGAAGCAGAAATCTTTTCATGAAAATCTTCAACTTCTTTGAAGCCGAAATACTTCATGAAAGTTTTGGAATTTTTTGAAGCCGAAATCTTTTAATGAAAATTTTCAACTTTTTTGAAGCCGAAATCTTTTCATGAAAATCTTCGACTTTTTTGAAGTCGAAATAGTTCATGAAAGTTTTCAACCTTTTTGAAGCCGAAATCTTTTAATGAAAATTTTCAACTTTTTTGAAGCAGAAATCTTTTCATGAAATACTTCGACTTTTTTGAAGCCGAAATAGTTGATGAAAATTCTTACCTTTTTTAAAGCCATAATGGTGTCATGAAAATTTTCAACTTTTTTGAAGCTGAAATCTTTTCATGAAAATTTTCAACTTTTTTGAAGCCGAAATCTTTTCATTTAAATTTTCAACTTTTTTGAAGCCGAAATCTTTTCATGAAAATTTTCAACTTTTTTGAAGCAGAAATCTTTTCATGAAATACTTTGACTTTTTTGAAGCCGAAATACTTCATGAAAATTTTATACTTTTTTGAAGCCGAAATCTTTTCATGAAAATTTTCAACTTATTTGAAGCCGAAATCTTTTCATGAAAATTTTCAACTTTTTGGAGCCGAAATCTTGTCATGAAAATTTTTACCTTTTTTAAAGCCAAAATCCTGTCATGAAAATTTTCAAATTTTTTGAAGCAGAAATCTTTTCAAGAAAATCTTTGACTTTTTTGAAGCTGAAATCTTTTCATGAAAATCTTAGAATTTTTTGACGTCGAAAAAATTCATGAACATTTTCCACTTTTTTGAAGCCGAAATCTTTTCATGAAAATTTTCAAACTTTTTGAAGTCGAAATCTTTTCATGAAAATTTTCAACTTTTTTGAAGCAGAAATCTTTTCATGAAAATCGTTGACTTTTTTGAAGTCGAAATAGTTCATGAAAGTTTTCAACCTTTTTGAAGCCGAAATACTTTATCAAAATTTTTACTTTTTGTAAAGCCAAAATCCTGTCATGAAAATTTTCAACTTTTTTGAAGCCGAAATCTTTTCATGAAAATGTGCAACTTTTTTGAAGCCGAAATCTTTTCATGAAAATTTTCAAGTTTTTTGAAGCCGAAATCTTTTCATGAAAATTTTCAACTTTTTGGAGCCGAAATCTTGTCATGAAATTTTTCATCTTTTTTGAAGTCTAAATCTTTTCATGAAAATCCTTGACTTTTTTGAAGCCCAAATCTTTTAATGTAAATTTTCAACCTTTTTGAAGCCGAAATACTTCATGAAAATGTTCGACTTTTCTGAAGCAGAAATCTTTTAATGAAAATTTTTAACTTTTTTGAAGTTGAAAAAATACATGAAAATTTTCAACTTTTTGAAGCAGAAATCTTTTCATGAAAATTTTCAACTTTTTTGAAGCCGAAATACTTCATGAAAATTTTTGACTTTTTTGAAGCCGAAATCTTTTAATGTAAATTTTCAATTTTTTGATGCCGAAATAGTTCATGAAAATTTTCAACATTTTTGAAGCCGAAATCTATTCATGAAAATGTTCGACTTTTTTTAAGTCGAAAAAATTCATGAACATTTTCAACTTTTTTGAAGTGTAAATCTTTTCATGAAAATTTTCCACTTTTTTGAAGCCGAAATCTTCTCATGAAAATTTTCAAGTTTTTGAAGCAGAAATCTTTTCATGAAAATCTTAGACTTTTTTGAAGTCGAAAAAATTCATGAACATTTTCAACTTTTTTGAAGTGTAAATCTTTTCATGAAAATTTTCAACTTTTTTGAAGCCGAAATCTTTTCATGAAAATTTTCAAGTTTTTGAAGCAGAAATCTTTTCATGAAAATCTTAGACTTTTTTGAAGTCGAAAAAATTCATGAACATTTTCAACTTTTTTGAAGTGTAAATCTTTTCATGAAAATTTTCAACTTTTTTGAAGCCGAAATCTTTTCATGAAAATTTTCAAGTTTTTGAAACAGAAATCTTTTCATGAAAATCTTAGACTTTTTTGAAGTCGAAAAAATTCATGAACATTTTCAACTTTTTTGAAGTGTAAATCTTTTCATGAAAATTTTCAACTTTTTTGAAGCCGAAATCTTTTCATGAAAATTTTCAAGTTTTTGAAGCAGAAATCTTTTCATGAAAATCTTAGACTTTTTTGAAGTCGAAAAAATTCATGAACATTTTCAACTTTTTTGAAGTGTAAATCTTTTCATGAAAATTTTCAACTTTTTTGAAGCCGAAATCTTTTCATGAAAATTTTCAAGTTTTTGAAGCAGAAATCTTTTCATGAAAATCTTAGACTTTTTTGAAGTCGAAAAAATTCATGAACATTTTCAACTTTTTTGAAGTGTAAATCTTTTCATGAAAATTTTCAACTTTTTTGAAGCCGAAATCTTTTCATGAAAATTTTCAAGTTTTTGAAGCAGAAATCTTTTCATGAAAATCTTAGACTTTTTTGAAGTCGAAAAAATTCATGAACATTTTCAACTTTTTTGAAGTGTAAATCTTTTCATGAAAATTTTCAACTTTTTTGAAGCCGAAATCTTTTCATGAAAATTTTTACCTTTTTTAAAGCCAAAATCCTGTCATGAAAAATTTATACTTTTTTGAAGCAGAAATCTATTAATGAAAATTTTCGACTTTATTCAAACTGATATTCTACATTTTCTAACTCAAAGTGTCGTTTCAAAGTAAAAATACTGTTAGAAGGAGTGATTCAGACAAAATTAGATGAAACAGCTGTACTGAGCGCAGTTACATGAAATGACATCAAAATCATCATTCCCTGAGCCAGACAACGCTATTAACAACTTTAGTGATCAAATTGAGCGTATCTTGCGAAGCTGAGCTCGAAAGTGACATGAAACATGTTTTTGAGACATAAAGTGACACTTACAGTGAATACCTGTCCTGACTACATTTTCTAACTGAAAGCGTCGTTTCAAAGTAAAAATACTGTTAGAAGGAGTGATTCAGACAAAATTAGATGAAACAGCTGTACTGGTAACAAATGAGCGCAGTTACATGAAATGACATCAAAATCAACATTCCCTGAGCCAGACAACGCTATTAACAGCTTTAGTGATCAAATTGAGCGTATCTTGCGAAGCTGAGCTCGAAAGTGACATGAAACATGTTTTTCAGACAAAAAGTGACACTTACTGTTCAGACTGCATTTTCTAACTCAAAGTGTCGTTTCAAAGTAAAAATACTGTTAGAAGGAGTTTTTCAGGCAAAATTAGATGAAACAGCTGTAGTGGTAAAAAATGAGCGCAGTTACATGAAATGACATCAAAATCAACATTCCCTGAGCCAGACAACGCTATTAACAGCTTTAGTGATCAAATTGAGCGTATCTTGCGAAGCTGAGCTCGAAAGTGACATGAAACATGTTTTTCAGACATAAAGTGACACTTACTGTTCAGACTACATTTTCTAACTCAAAGTGTCGTTTCAAAGTAAAAATACTGTTAGAGGGAGTGATTCAGACAAAATTAGATGAAACAGCTGTAGTGGTAACAAATGAGCGCAGTTACATGAAATGACATCAAAATCAACATTCCCTGAGCCAGACAACGCTATTAACAGCTTTAGTGATCAAATTGAGCGTATCTTGCGAAGCTGAGCTCGAAAGTGACATGAAACATGTTTTTGAGACATAAAGTGACACTTACAGTGAATACCTGTTCTGACTACATTTTCTAACTCAAAGCGTCGTTTCAAAGTAAAAATACTGTTAGAAGGAGTGTTTCAGACAAAATTAGTTGAAACAGCTGTACTGCTAACAATCAACGATATTAACAGCTTTAGTGATCAAATTGAGCGTATCTTGCGAAGCTGAGCTCGAAAGTGACATGAAACATGTTTTTGAGACATAAAGTGACACTTACTGTTCAAAACATGTTTCATGTCACTTTCGAGCACAACTTCGCAAGATACGCTCAATTTGATCACTAAAGCTTTTAATAGCGTTGTCTGGCTCAGGGAATGTTGATTTTGATGTTATTTCATGTAACTGCGCTCATTTGTTACCAGTACAACTGTTTCATCTAATTTTGTCTGAATCACTCCTTCTAACAGTATTTTTACTTTGAAACGGCACTTTGAGTTAAAAATGTAGTCTGAACAGTAAGTTTCACTTTATGTCTCAAAAACTTGTTTCATGTCACTTTCGAGCTCAGCTTCGCAAGATACGCTCAATTTGATCACTAAAGCTGTTAATATCGTTGTTTGTTACCAGTGCTGCTGTTTCATCTAATTTTGTCTGAATCACTCCTTCTAACAGTATTTTTACTTTGAAACGACACTTTGAGTTAGAAAATTTAGTCAGAACAGGTATTCACTGTAAGTGTCACTTTATGTCTCAAAAACATGTTTCATGTCACTTTCGAGCTCAGCTTCGCAAGATACGCTCAATTTGATCACTAAAGCTGTTAATAGCGTTGTCTGTCTCAGGGAATGTTGATTTTGATGTCATTTCATGTAACTGCGCTCATTTGTTACCAGTGCTGCTGTTTCATCTTATTTTTGATGAATCACTCCTTCTAACAGTATTTTTACTTTGAAACGACACTTTGAGTTAAAAAATGTAGTCAGAACAGGTATTCACTGTAAGTGTCACTTTATGTCTCAAAAACATGTTTCATGTCACTTTCGAGCTCAGCTTCGCAAGATACGCTCAATTTGATCACTAAAGCTGTTAATAGCGTTGTCTGTCTCAGGGAATGTTGATTTTGATGTCATTTCATGTAACTGCGCTCATTTGTTACCAGTGCTGCTGTTTCATCTTATTTTTGATGAATCACTCCTTCTAACAGTATTTTTACTTTGAAACGACACTTTGAGTTAAAAAATGTAGTCAGGACAGGTATTCACTGTAAGTGTCACTTTATGTCTCAAAAACATGTTTCATGTCACTTTCGAGCTCAGCTTCGCAAGAAACGCTCAATTTGATCACTAAAGCTGTTAATAGCGTTGTCTGGCTCAGGGAATGTTGATTTTGATGTCATTTCATGTAACTGCGCTCATTTGTTACCAGTGCTGCTGTTTCATCTAATTTTGTCTGAATCACTCCTTCTAACAGTATTTTTACTTTGAAACGACACTTTGAGTTAGAAAATGTAGTCAGGACAGGTATTCACTGTAAGTGTCACTTTATGTCTGAAAAACATGTTTCATGTCACTTTCGAGCTCAGCTTCGCAAGATACGCTCAATTTGATCACTAAAGCTGTTAATATCGTTGTTTATTACGTACAGCTGTTTCATCTAATTTTGTCTGAATCACGCCTTCTAACGGTATTTTTACTTTGAAACGACACTTTGAGTGAGAAAATGTAGTCTGAAAAGTAAGTGTCACTTTATGTCCCAAAAACATGTTTCATGTCACTTTCGAGCTCAGCTTCGCAAGATACGCTCAATTTGATCACTAAAGCTGTTAATAGCGTTTTCTGGCTCAGGGAATGTTGATTTTGATGTCATTTCATGTAACTGCGCTCATTTCTTACCAGTACAGCTGTTTCATCTAATTTTGTCTGAATCACTCCTTCTAACAGTATTTTTACTTTGAAACGACACTTTGAGTTAGAAAATGTAGAATATCAGTTTGAATAAAGTTGAAAATTTACATATAAAGATTTCAGCTTTAAAAAAGTTGAAAATTTTCATGAAGTATTTCAGCTTTGAAAAAGTTGAAAACTTTCATGAAGTATTTCGACTTCAAAAAAGTTGAAAATTTTCATGAAAAGATTTCATTTTCAAAAAAGTTCAAAATTTACATGAAAAGATTTCTGTTTCAAAAAAGTTGAAAATTTCAAGCTTTTTAAAAAGTTGAAAATTTTCATGAAGTATTTTTGCTTCAAAAAGTTGAAAACTTTCATGAAAAGATTTCGGCTTCAAAAAAGTTGAAAATTTTCATGAAAAGATTTCTGCTTTAAAATTTTCATGAAAAGATTTCTGCTTCAACAAAGTTGAAAATTTTCATGAAAAGATTACTGCTTCAACAAAGTTAAAAATTTTCATGAAAAGATTTAGCCTTCAAAAAAGTTGAAAATTTTCATGAAAAGATTTCGGCTTCAAAAAAGTTGAACATTTTCATGAAGTATTTCAGCTTCAAAAAATTTGAAAATTTTGATGAAAAGATTTTTGCTTCAAAAAAGTTGAAGATCTTCATGAAATGATTTCTGCTTCAAAAAAGTTGAACATTTTCATGAAAAAATTTCAGCTTCAAAAAAGTTGAAAATTTTCATGAAGTATTTCGGTTTCAAAAAAGTTAAAAATTTACATGAAAAGATTTCGGCTTCAAAAAAGTTGAAAATTTTGATGAAAAGGTTTCATTTTCAAAAAAGTTGATAATTTTTATGAAAAGATTTCTGCTTCAAAAAAGTTGAAAATTTTCATGAAAAGATTTTGGCTTCAAAAAAGTTGAAAATTTCCATGAAAAGATTTCAGCTTCAACAAAATTGAAATTTTTCATGAAAAGAGTTCGGCTTCAAAAAAGTTGAACATTTTCATGAAGTATTTCTGCTTCAAAAAAGTTGAAGATTTTCATGAAAAGATTTCGGCTTCAACAAAGTTGAAAATTTTCATGACAGGATTTTGGCTTTAAAAAAGGTAAAAAATTTCATGAAGTATTTCAGCTTCAAAAAATTTGAAAATTTTGATGAAAAGATTTCTGCTTCAAAAAAGTTCAAAATTTTCATGAAAAGATTTCGGCTTCAAAAAAGTTGAACATTTCCATGAAGTATTTCTGCTTCAAAAAAGTTGAAGATTTTCATGAAAAGATTTTTGCTTCAAAAAAGTTGAAAATTTTCATGAAGTATTTCGGTTTCAAAATACTTAAAAATTTACATGAAAAGATTTCGGCTTCAAAAAAGTTGAAAATTTTGATGAAAAGGTTTCATTTTCAAAAAAGTTGATAATTTTTATGAAAAGATTTCTGCTTCAAAAAAGTTGAAAATTTTCATGACAAGATTTTGGCTTCAAAAAAGTTGAAAATTTCCATGAAAAGATTTCAGCTTCAACAAAATTGAAATTTTTCATTACAGGATTTTGGCTTTAAAAAAGTTGAAAATTTTCATGAAAAGATTTCTGCTTCAAAAAAGTTGAAAATTTTCATGACACCATTATGGCTTTAAAAAAGGTAAGAATTTTCATCAACTATTTCGGCTTCAAAAAAGTCGAAGTATTTCATGAAAAGATTTCTGCTTCAAAAAAGTTGAAAATTTTTATGAAAAGATTTCTGCTTCAAAAAAGTTGAAAATTTTCATGAAAAGATTTTGGCTTCAAAAAAGTTGAAAATTTCCATGAAAAGATTTCAGCTTCAACAAAATTGAAATTTTTCATGAAAAGAGTTCGGCTTCAAAAAAGTTGAACATTTTCATGAAGTATTTCTGCTTCAAAAAATTTGAAAATTTTGATGAAAAGATTTCTGCTTCAAAAAAGTTCAAAATTTTCATGAAAAGATTTCGGCTTCAAAAAAGTTGAACATTTCCATGAAGTATTTCTGCTTCAAAAAAGTTGAAGATTTTCATGAAAAGATTTTTGCTTCAAAAAAGTTGAAAATTTTCATGAAGTATTTCGGTTTCAAAAAAGTTAAAAATTTACATGAAAAGATTTCGGCTTCAAAAAAGTTGAAAATTTTGATGAAAAGGTTTCATTTTCAAAAAAGTTGATAATTTTTATGAAAAGATTTCTGCTTCAAAAAAGTTGAAAATTTTCATGACAAGATTTTGGCTTCAAAAAAGTTGAAAATTTCCATGAAAAGATTTCAGCTTCAACAAAATTGAAATTTTTCATTACAGGATTTTGGCTTTAAAAAAGTTGAAAATTTTCATGAAAAGATTTCTGCTTCAAAAAAGTTGAAAATTTTCATAAAAAGATTTCTGCTTCAAAAAAGTCGAAGATTTTCATGAAAAGATTTCGGCTTCAAAAAAGTCAAAAATTTTCATGAAGTATTTTGGTTTCAAAAAAGTTGAAAATTTACATGAAAAGATTTCGGCTTCAAAAAAGTTGAAAATTTTCATGAAAAGATTTCTGCTTTAAAATTTTCATGAAAAGATTTCTGCTTCAACAAAGTTGAAAATTTTCATGAAAAGATTTCTGCTTCAACAAAATTGAAATTTTTCATTACAGGATTTTGGCTTTAAAAAAGTTGAAAATTTTCATGAAAAGATTTCTGCTTCAACAAAATTGAAATTTTTCATTACAGGATTTTGGCTTTAAAAAAGTTGAAAATTTTCATGAAAAGATTTCTGCTTCATAAAAGTTGAAAATTTTCATAAAAAGATTTCTGCTTCAAAAAAGTCGAAGATTTTCATGAAAAGATTTCGGCTTCAAAAAAGTCAAAAATTTTCATGAAGTATTTTGGTTTCAAAAAAGTTGAAAATTTACATGAAAAGATTTCAGCTTCAAAATAGTTGAAAATTTTCATGAAAAGATTTCTGCTTCAAAAAAGTTGAAAATTTTCATAAAAAGATTTCTGCTTCAAAAAAGTCGAAGATTTTCATGAAAAGATTTTGGCTTCAAAAAAGTCAAAAATTTTCATGAAGTATTTTGGTTTCAAAAAAGTTGAAAATTTTTATGAAAAGATTTCTGCTTCAAAAAAGTTGAAAATTTTCATGAAAAGATTTTGGCTTCAAAAAAGTTGAAAATTTCCATGAAAAGATTTCAGCTTCAACAAAATTGAAATTTTTCATGAAAAGAGTTCGGCTTCAAAAAAGTTGAACATTTTCATGAAGTATTTCTGCTTCAAAAAATTTGAAAATTTTGATGAAAAGATTTCTGCTTCAAAAAAGTTCAAAATTTTCATGAAAAGATTTCGGCTTCAAAAAAGTTGAACATTTCCATGAAGTATTTCTGCTTCAAAAAAGTTGAAGATTTTCATGAAAAGATTTTTGCTTCAAAAAAGTTGAAAATTTTCATGAAGTATTTCGGTTTCAAAAAAGTTAAAAATTTACATGAAAAGATTTCGGCTTCAAAAAAGTTGAAAATTTTGATGAAAAGGTTTCATTTTCAAAAAAGTTGATAATTTTTATGAAAAGATTTCTGCTTCAAAAAAGTTGAAAATTTTCATGACAAGATTTTGGCTTCAAAAAAGTTGAAAATTTCCATGAAAAGATTTCAGCTTCAACAAAATTGAAATTTTTCATTACAGGATTTTGGCTTTAAAAAAGTTGAAAATTTTCATGAAAAGATTTCTGCTTCAAAAAAGTTGAAAATTTTCATAAAAAGATTTCTGCTTCAAAAAAGTCGAAGATTTTCATGAAAAGATTTCGGCTTCAAAAAAGTCAAAAATTTTCATGAAGTATTTTGGTTTCAAAAAAGTTGAAAATTTACATGAAAAGATTTCGGCTTCAAAAAAGTTGAAAATTTTCATGAAAAGATTTCTGCTTTAAAATTTTCATGAAAAGATTTCTGCTTCAACAAAGTTGAAAATTTTCATGAAAAGATTTCTGCTTCAACAAAATTGAAATTTTTCATTACAGGATTTTGGCTTTAAAAAAGTTGAAAATTTTCATGAAAAGATTTCTGCTTCAACAAAATTGAAATTTTTCATTACAGGATTTTGGCTTTAAAAAAGTTGAAAATTTTCATGAAAAGATTTCTGCTTCATAAAAGTTGAAAATTTTCATAAAAAGATTTCTGCTTCAAAAAAGTCGAAGATTTTCATGAAAAGATTTCGGCTTCAAAAAAGTCAAAAATTTTCATGAAGTATTTTGGTTTCAAAAAAGTTGAAAATTTACATGAAAAGATTTCAGCTTCAAAATAGTTGAAAATTTTCATGAAAAGATTTCTGCTTCAAAAAAGTTGAAAATTTTCATAAAAAGATTTCTGCTTCAAAAAAGTCGAAGATTTTCATGAAAAGATTTTGGCTTCAAAAAAGTCAAAAATTTTCATGAAGTATTTTGGTTTCAAAAAAGTTGAAAATTTTTATGAAAAGATTTCTGCTTCAAAAAAGTTGAAAATTTTCATGAAAAGATTTTGGCTTCAAAAAAGTTGAAAATTTCCATGAAAAGATTTCAGCTTCAACAAAATTGAAATTTTTCATGAAAAGAGTTCGGCTTCAAAAAAGTTGAACATTTTCATGAAGTATTTCTGCTTCAAAAAATTTGAAAATTTTGATGAAAAGATTTCTGCTTCAAAAAAGTTCAAAATTTTCATGAAAAGATTTCGGCTTCAAAAAAGTTGAACATTTCCATGAAGTATTTCTGCTTCAAAAAAGTTGAAGATTTTCATGAAAAGATTTTTGCTTCAAAAAAGTTGAAAATTTTCATGAAGTATTTCGGTTTCAAAAAAGTTAAAAATTTACATGAAAAGATTTCGGCTTCAAAAAAGTTGAAAATTTTGATGAAAAGGTTTCATTTTCAAAAAAGTTGATAATTTTTATGAAAAGATTTCTGCTTCAAAAAAGTTGAAAATTTTCATGACAAGATTTTGGCTTCAAAAAAGTTGAAAATTTCCATGAAAAGATTTCAGCTTCAACAAAATTGAAATTTTTCATTACAGGATTTTGGCTTTAAAAAAGTTGAAAATTTTCATGAAAAGATTTCTGCTTCAAAAAAGTTGAAAATTTTCATAAAAAGATTTCTGCTTCAAAAAAGTCGAAGATTTTCATGAAAAGATTTCGGCTTCAAAAAAGTCAAAAATTTTCATGAAGTATTTTGGTTTCAAAAAAGTTGAAAATTTACATGAAAAGATTTCGGCTTCAAAAAAGTTGAAAATTTTCATGAAAAGATTTCTGCTTTAAAATTTTCATGAAAAGATTTCTGCTTCAACAAAGTTGAAAATTTTCATGAAAAGATTTCTGCTTCAACAAAATTGAAATTTTTCATTACAGGATTTTGGCTTTAAAAAAGTTGAAAATTTTCATGAAAAGATTTCTGCTTCAACAAAATTGAAATTTTTCATTACAGGATTTTGGCTTTAAAAAAGTTGAAAATTTTCATGAAAAGATTTCTGCTTCAAAAAAGTTGAAAATTTTCATAAAAAGATTTCTGCTTCAAAAAAGTCGAAGATTTTCATGAAAAGATTTTGGCTTCAAAAAAGTCAAAAATTTTCATGAAGTATTTTGGTTTCAAAAAAGTTGAATATTTACATGAAAAGATTTCAGCTTCAAAAAAGTTGAAAATTTTCATGAAAAGATTTCTGCTTTAAAATTTTCATGAAAAGATTTCTGCTTCAACAAAGTTGAAAATTTTCATGAAAAGATTTCTGCTTCAACAAAGTTAAAAATTTTCATGAAAAGATTTCGGCTTCAAAAAAGTTGAACATTTTCATGAAGTATTTCAGCTTCAAAAAATTTGAAAATTTTGATGAAAAGATTTTTGCTTCAAAAAAGTTGAAGATCTTCATGAAACGATTTCTGCTTCAAAAAAGTTGAACATTTTCATGAAAAAATTTCAGCTTCAAAAAAGTTGAAAATTTTCATGAAGTATTTCGGTTTCAAAAAAGTTAAAAATTTACATGAAAAGATTTCGGCTTCAAAAAAGTCAAAAATTTTGATGAAAAGGTTTCATTTTCAAAAAAGTTGATAATTTTGATGAAAAGATTTCAGCTTTAAAAAAGTTGAAAACTTTCATGAAAAGATTTCGGCTTCAAAAAAGTCAAAGATTTTCATGAAGTATTTCGGCTTCAAAAAAGTTGAAAATTTTCATGAAAATCTTTGACTTTCTTCATGCTGGCTGAGTTTTTCTTTGTTCTATCTTTTGAAATCAATTTATTTTATGATTGAATATTCCAAGTATTCTTTAAATATCTTGTTTTTGATTACCACCAATCACTATTTCCATTTTTACTTTCATGCTTTATGAACAAAAATAGCTTTTTTTATTACTACATCAAGTTTACACACATGGGTCAAAAATGACCCATACATCCAAGTGTGATTTAAAATTAAATGAATTAATACTATAATAATAATTTGTTTCAAGTAATTACTTTAGCAGTGAGTGGAGCCAAACACTTATGTATTTCATATTTGCAACATGTTTATTTGTCATTTTGTCACACATACACATACCTCTGATAACAGATAACACGGCTGTTGAACTGAACTGTATCTGTAATTTAACAACTGTAAACTGGTGAATGTGACCAAACAAAATGAAATACAACTGAACACATCACTAGAGCACAAATTGCCTTCTCAATTTTGACATGCCTCACAAATGATCACTAAGAGTTTGTGCTCCTTGCACACAGGCCTGGTGCACTGGGAACACTAGCTGCTGACTTTTCTGTCTTTGGTAACTGGGCAGATCGTGCACCTCTTCCTCTTCCTTTGGCCCTCCTGTCTGATGTCCTCTTGTGGCTGGGTGGTGGCTGTGTTTTGTTTTTTAAACCCACATCTTCCCATTGTTTCTTCTTCTGACTGCTGTCATCCACTGCTTTGTCATCATGCATAGTGCTCAGGAGGACAACAGCTTTTCCCTTCTTCTGCACATAGCTCACCATGGTCATGTTGCCATTGAATCCGAATTCTGAGCTATGAATCTCCCGTGATTTGGATGGCTTCATGATAGGTGGTATGTCCGATTTGTTCTGGCAAAGAGTCCCAACAATGGTCAGGTTCTTCTCGAGGAGCTTCTCAGCCAGCGGGACACTGGTGAAGAAGTTGCTAATTGTGATGTTGCGACCTATGAGAGGGGGAAAAGATTGTAAATTTACTCAACATGGAATTCTTTAAACTCTAACGCCATAATCTGTTGCATTGCATTGCATTTTATTCTGTTTTACTATTTTGCTTACAGAGAAATCAAATAAAAAAATAAAATACACATTATTAAAGATTGGGAAAAAGTATGTAGGTATTGTGCTAAAACTTAATACATTAGTTTCTCTATTGTACTTTACATTCACCTGTCTGTCTGATTCCACTGCACAATTGCTGGACGACATTCTCTCCAAGGTTCCTCTGAACCTGGCTGTCTCCCGGTATAGACAATTCCATCTATTGCATAAGGTACCCTTGCGTCGCACATCCAGAAGATTTTTATCCCATATTTTGCAGGCTTGCTGGGCATGTGTTGCCGTAACTTGCACCTGCCTCGGAATGGCACAAGCTGCTCATCTATGGTGACACAGTCACTGGGGATGAACTTTCTTCTGCAGTTGTCCAGGAAACAGTCCCACACGTACCTAAATGTCGCCATGTGGTGTGTTTCCAGCCGCAGAGCCCTGGTCCTCTTGTCGTCAAACCGTATGACGCGGCGGATATCTTCATATCTCCTAAGCCCCATGGTGGCCTTGTAAATTGGATTTTGCAGCGGATCCACAAACAGCTCCTGCAAGGCCACATCCCAGCTCTTCTCCCCCCCTGCAAGAATTGATGAAGGCCATCAATTCTTCTTTATCAATGCTTCTCCACTCTTTCCCTTTTGCTGTGGCTGTTCTTCGTCCCTCTAAGTTGGTACATATTAGAACCTCCTCAATGATGTTGTCACTCATGAACATATCCCAGGCATCTTTTGGTGAAACAGCTGGTGATCCAGGTGTAGGTCCTGGGCAGCTCCTCAGAATGTTATGGCTTCTTGTTCTGCCATGAATGGGGGGATTCTCATTCCAGTAAGATCCGTTTTTACTCAATCTATTGGACTGGGTCTGAGTTTCCTCTTCAGAGGACTCATCAGATGAGTCTTCTGTATCATCAGAGGAGTCTTCTTCATGGATTCCCAGACACACCCACAACTCCAGCTTGACCCTCTGGCAAATATTCTGGGTCATCATCATCAGAAATTTCAGACTCTGAATCAAGACAAATTGCCTCCTCATCTGGTTCTTCCTGCAGCATCGCTACAACCATCTCAGTAGTAAATCTGGGACCAGCCATACTCTGGATAAAGAAAATCAAAAGCACAATAAAATTTTCAGATGCACATCAATATACATACACATACATAGAGTTTTATTTTGGTGACTTGGCTAAGTAGCTTAGCTAAGTACTTTGCTAAGTAGCCTAGCAATCTACATAATAGTTAGCTAACTACAATAGAATTAGCTAACTAAAATAGAAGTGTCAACAGCTAGCTAGCTAATAGTAATTACTTGTAACTTTCTGACAAGTAATGTACTCACTCTCAAGGTAACCTAAACCTAATCAAATGTTATGTACAGTTATCTTTCACAATTGTCATCAAATATTTTCTAAAGTGATGTTAGAACAATTTAAAAACAATACTTACATGTATTAGATGTTCCAAGGGAGCTGTGCTGAGCTGTGAAATGTCTGAAACAACCACGTTTCACAGCAAATGCTATAGTAAATGCATGTGGGTCGTTTCTGGGGTCATTTCTGACTTGATGTAGAAATACAAAAGCTGTGCTCGTTCATAAAGTAAGAAAGGAAAAATACAAATGATGATTTGTGCTTAACAAAAACAAGATATTTACTGCATACTTGGAAAAGAAAATGATAAAATGTATTTATTTCAAAGATATATCATAGAAACACTCAGCCATACATGAAATAACATAGAAAGTGGATTCATTTTTGACCCATGTTGTGCATTAGAAGGGTAATGATACAAAAATGTTTTTTATTCAAAAAGTAAGAAAGGAAAAAATAAAATAAGGATGTATGATGATCAAAAACAAGTTAATTGAGGAATACCTTGAATACTGAATGAAGAGATGAATTTATTGCAAAGATGTAGAAAATAAAAACTCAACCGGGTCACTTTGACATTTTTAAAGCAGAAATACTTCATGAAAATTTTCAACTTTTTTGAAGCCAAAATCTTTTCATGAAAATTTTCAACTTTTTTGAAGCAGAAATCTTTTCATGAAATACTTCGACTTTTTTGAAGCCGAAATACTTGATGAAAATTCTTACCTTTTTTAAAGCCATAATGCTGTCATGAAAATTTTCAACTTTTTTGAAGCTGAAATCTTTTCATGAAAATTTTCAACTTTTTTGAAGCCGAAATCTTTTCATGTAAATTTTCAACTTTTTTGAAGCCGAAATCTTTTCATAAAAATTTTCAACTTTTTTGAAGCAGAAATCTTTTCATGAAATACTTTGACTTTTTTGAAGCCGAAATACTTGATGAAAATTTTCAACTTTTTTGAAGCCGAAATCTTTTCATGAAAATTTTCAACTTTTTTGAAGCCGAAATCTTTTCATGAAAATTTTCAACTTTTTGGAGCCGAAATCTTGTCATGAAAATTTTTACCTTTTTTAAAGCCAAAATCCTGTCATGAAAATTTTCAACTTTTTTGAAGCAGAAATCTTTTCAAGAAAATCTTTGACTTTTTTGAAGCTGAAATCTTTTCATGAAAATTTTCAACTTTTTTGAAGCCGAAATCTTTTCATGAAAATTTTCAACCTTTTTGAAATAGAAATCTTTTCATGAAAATTTTCAACATTTTTGAAGCCGAAATACTTCATTAAAGTTTTCAACTTTTTTGATGCTGAAATCTTTTCATGAACATTTTAAACTTTTTTGAAGCCGAAATCTTTTCATGAAAATGTTCAACTTTTTTGAAGCAGAAATCTTTTCATGAAAATCTTCGACTTTTTTGCAGCCGAAATACTTCATGAAAATCTTCAACCTTTTTGAAGCCGAAATACTTCATGAAAATTTTTACCTTTTTCAAAGCTAAAATCCTGTCACGAAAATTTTCAACTTTTTTGAAGCAGAAATCTTTTCATGAAAATCTTCAACTTCTTTGAAGCCGAAATACTTCATGAAAGTTTTGGAATTTTTTGAAGCCGAAATCTTTTAATGAAAATTTTCAACTTTTTTGAAGCCGAAATCTTTTCATGAAAATCTTCGACTTTTTTGAAGTCGAAATAGTTCATGAAAGTTTTCAACCTTTTTGAAGCCGAAATCTTTTAATGAAAATTTTCAACTTTTTTGAAGCAGAAATCTTTTCATGAAATACTTCGACTTTTTTGAAGCCGAAATAGTTGATGAAAATTCTTACCTTTTTTAAAGCCATAATGGTGTCATGAAAATTTTCAACTTTTTTGAAGCTGAAATCTTTTCATGAAAATTTTCAACTTTTTTGAAGCCGAAATCTTTTCATTTAAATTTTCAACTTTTTTGAAGCCGAAATCTTTTCATGAAAATTTTCAACTTTTTTGAAGCAGAAATCTTTTCATGAAATACTTTGACTTTTTTGAAGCCGAAATACTTCATGAAAATTTTATACTTTTTTGAAGCCGAAATCTTTTCATGAAAATTTTCAACTTATTTGAAGCCGAAATCTTTTCATGAAAATTTTCAACTTTTTGGAGCCGAAATCTTGTCATGAAAATTTTTACCTTTTTTAAAGCCAAAATCCTGTCATGAAAATTTTCAAATTTTTTGAAGCAGAAATCTTTTCAAGAAAATCTTTGACTTTTTTGAAGCTGAAATCTTTTCATGAAAATCTTAGAATTTTTTGACGTCGAAAAAATTCATGAACATTTTCCACTTTTTTGAAGCCGAAATCTTTTCATGAAAATTTTCAAACTTTTTGAAGTCGAAATCTTTTCATGAAAATTTTCAACTTTTTTGAAGCAGAAATCTTTTCATGAAAATCGTTGACTTTTTTGAAGTCGAAATAGTTCATGAAAGTTTTCAACCTTTTTGAAGCCGAAATACTTTATCAAAATTTTTACTTTTTGTAAATCCAAAATCCTGTCATGAAAATTTTCAACTTTTTTGAAGCCGAAATCTTTTCATGAAAATGTGCAACTTTTTTGAAGCCGAAATCTTTTCATGAAAATTTTCAACTTTTTTGAAGCCGAAATCTTTTCATGAAAATTTTCAACTTTTTGGAGCCGAAATCTTGTCATGAAATTTTTCATCTTTTTTGAAGTCTAAATCTTTTCATGAAAATCCTTGACTTTTTTGAAGCCCAAATCTTTTAATGTAAATTTTCAACCTTTTTGAAGCCGAAATACTTCATGAAAATGTTCGACTTTTCTGAAGCAGAAATCTTTTAATGAAAATTTTTAACTTTTTTGAAGTTGAAAAAATACATGAAAATTTTCAACTTTTTGAAGCAGAAATCTTTTCATGAAAATTTTCAACTTTTTTGAAGCCGAAATACTTCATGAAAATTTTTGACTTTTTTGAAGCCGAAATCTTTTAATGTAAATTTTCAATTTTTTGATGCCGAAATAGTTCATGAAAATTTTCAACATTTTTGAAGCCGAAATCTATTCATGAAAATGTTCGACTTTTTTTAAGTCGAAAAAATTCATGAACATTTTCAACTTTTTTGAAGTGTAAATCTTTTCATGAAAATTTTCCACTTTTTTGAAGCCGAAATCTTCTCATGAAAATTTTCAAGTTTTTGAAGCAGAAATCTTTTCATGAAAATCTTAGACTTTTTTGAAGTCGAAAAAATTCATGAACATTTTCAACTTTTTTGAAGTGTAAATCTTTTCATGAAAATTTTCAACTTTTTTGAAGCCGAAATCTTTTCATGAAAATTTTCAAGTTTTTGAAGCAGAAATCTTTTCATGAAAATCTTAGACTTTTTTGAAGTCGAAAAAATT
This sequence comes from Labrus bergylta, assembly GCF_963930695.1. Classification (NCBI taxonomy): domain Eukaryota; kingdom Metazoa; phylum Chordata; class Actinopteri; order Labriformes; family Labridae; genus Labrus; species Labrus bergylta. The sequence goes on along the minus strand of NW_027077319.1, from coordinate 145,209 downwards.
CATGAACATTTTCAACTTTTTTGAAGTGTAAATCTTTTCATGAAAATTTTCAACTTTTTTGAAGCCGAAATCTTTTCATGAAAATTTTCAAGTTTTTGAAGCAGAAATCTTTTCATGAAAATCTTAGACTTTTTTGAAGTCGAAAAAATTCATGAACATTTTCAACTTTTTTGAAGTGTAAATCTTTTCATGAAAATTTTCAACTTTTTTGAAGCCGAAATCTTTTCATGAAAATTTTCAAGTTTTTGAAGCAGAAATCTTTTCATGAAAATCTTAGACTTTTTTGAAGTCGAAAAAATTCATGAACATTTTCAACTTTTTTGAAGTGTAAATCTTTTCATGAAAATTTTCAACTTTTTTGAAGCCGAAATCTTTTCATGAAAATTTTCAAGTTTTTGAAGCAGAAATCTTTTCATGAAAATCTTAGACTTTTTTGAAGTCGAAAAAATTCATGAACATTTTCAACTTTTTTGAAGTGTAAATCTTTTCATGAAAATTTTCAACTTTTTTGAAGCCGAAATCTTTTCATGAAAATTTTCAAGTTTTTGAAGCAGAAATCTTTTCATGAAAATCTTAGACTTTTTTGAAGTCGAAAAAATTCATGAACATTTTCAACTTTTTTGAAGTGTAAATCTTTTCATGAAAATTTTCAACTTTTGTGAAGCCGAAATCTTTTCATGAAAATTTTCAAGTTTTTGAAGCAGAAATCTTTTCATGAAAATCTTAGACTTTTTTGAAGTCGAAAAAATTCATGAACATTTTCAACTTTTTTGAAGTGTAAATCTTTTCATGAAAATTTTCAACTTTTTTGAAGCCGAAATCTTTTCATGAAAATTTTCAAGTTTTTGAAGCAGAAATCTTTTCATGAAAATCTTAGACTTTTTTGAAGTCGAAAAAATTCATGAACATTTTCAACTTTTTTGAAGTGTAAATCTTTTCATGAAAATTTTCAACTTTTTTGAAGCCGAAATCTTTTCATGAAAATTTTCAAGTTTTTGAAGCAGAAATCTTTTCATGAAAATCTTAGACTTTTTTGAAGTCGAAAAAATTCATGAACATTTTCAACTTTTTTGAAGTGTAAATCTTTTCATGAAAATTTTCAACTTTTTTGAAGCCGAAATCTTTTCATGAAAATTTTCAAGTTTTTGAAGCAGAAATCTTTTCATGAAAATCTTAGACTTTTTTGAAGTCGAAAAAATTCATGAACATTTTCAACTTTTTTGAAGTGTAAATCTTTTCATGAAAATTTTCAACTTTTTTGAAGCCGAAATCTTTTCATGAAAATTTTCAAGTTTTTGAAGCAGAAATCTTTTCATGAAAATCTTAGACTTTTTTGAAGTCGAAAAAATTCATGAACATTTTCAACTTTTTTGAAGTGTAAATCTTTTCATGAAAATTTTCAACTTTTTTGAAGCCGAAATCTTTTCATGAAAATTTTCAAGTTTTTGAAGCAGAAATCTTTTCATGAAAATCTTAGACTTTTTTCAAGTCGAAAAAATTCATGAACATTTTCAACTTTTTTGAAGTGTAAATCTTTTCATGAAAATTTTCAACTTTTTTGAAGCCGAAATCTTTTCATGAAAATTTTTATCTTTTTTAAAGCCAAAATCCTGTCATGAAAAATTTATACTTTTTTGAAGCAGAAATCTATTCATGAAAATTTTCGACTTTATTCAAACTGATATTCTGCCTACATTTTCTAACTGAAAGCGTCGTTTCAAAGTAAAAATACTGTTAGAAGGAGTGATTCAGACAAAATTAGATGAAACAGCTGTACTGGTAACAAATGAGCGCAGTTACATGAAATGACATCAAAATCAACATTCCCTGAGCCAGACAACGCTATTAACAGCTTTAGTGATCAAATTGAGCGTATCTTGCGAAGCTGAGCTCGAAAGTGACATGAAACATGTTTTTCAGACAAAAAGTGACACTTACTGTTCAGACTGCATTTTCTAACTCAAAGTGTCGTTTCAAAGTAAAAATACTGTTAGAAGGAGTTTTTCAGGCAAAATTAGATGAAACAGCTGTAGTGGTAAAAAATGAGCGCAGTTACATGAAATGACATCAAAATAAACATTCCCTGAGCCAGACAACGCTATTAACAGCTTTAGTGATCAAATTGAGCGTATCTTGCGAAGCTGAGCTCGAAAGTGACATGAAACATGTTTTTCAGACATAAAGTGACACTTACAGTGAATACCTGTCCTGACTACATTTTCTAACTCAAAGTGTCGTTTCAAAGTAAAAATACTGTTAGAAGGAGTGATTCAGACAATATTAGATGAAACAGCAGCACTGGTAACAAATGAGCGCAGTTACATGAAATGACATCAAAATCAACATTCCCTGAGCCAGACAACGCTATTAACAGCTTTAGTGATCAAATTGAGCGTTTCTTGCGAAGCTGAGCTCGAAAGTGACATGAAACATGTTTTTCAGACATAAAGTGACACTTACTGTTCAGACTACATTTTCTAACTCAAAGTGTCGTTTCAAAGTAAAAATACTGTTAGAGGGAGTGATTCAGACAAAATTAGATGAAACAGCTGTACTGGTAACAAACAACGATATTAACAGCTTTAGTGATCAAATTGAGCGTATCTTGCGAAGCTGAGCTCGAAAGTGACATGAAACATGTTTTTCAGACAAAAAGTGACACTTACTGTTCAGACTGCATTTTCTAACTCAAAGTGTCGTTTCAAAGTAAAAATACTGTTAGAAGGAGTTTTTCAGGCAAAATTAGATGAAACAGCTGTAGTGGTAAAAAATGAGCGCAGTTACATGAAATGACATCAAAATCAACATTCCCTGAGCCAGACAACGCTATTAACAGCTTTAGTGATCAAATTGAGCGTATCTTGCGAAGCTGAGCTCGAAAGTGACATGAAACATGTTTTTCAGACAAAAAGTGACACTTACTGTTCAGACTGCATTTTCTAACTCAAAGTGTCGTTTCAAAGTAAAAATACTGTTAGAAGGAGTTTTTCAGGCAAAATTAGATGAAACAGCTGTAGTGGTAAAAAATGAGCGCAGTTACATGAAATGACATCAAAATCAACATTCCCTGAGCCAGACAACGCTATTAACAGCTTTAGTGATCAAATTGAGCGTATCTTGCGAAGCTGAGCTCGAAAGTGACATGAAACATGTTTTTCAGACATAAAGTGACACTTACAGTGAATACCTGTCCTGACTACATTTTCTAACTCAAAGTGTCGTTTCAAAGTAAAAATACTGTTAGAAGGAGTGATTCAGACAATATTAGATGAAACAGCAGCACTGGTAACAAATGAGCGCAGTTACATGAAATGACATCAAAATCAACATTCCCTGAGCCAGACAACGCTATTAACAGCTTTAGTGATCAAATTGAGCGTTTCTTGCGAAGCTGAGCTCGAAAGTGACATGAAACATGTTTTTCAGACATAAAGTGACACTTACTGTTCAGACTACATTTTCTAACTCAAAGTGTCGTTTCAAAGTAAAAATACTGTTAGAGGGAGTGATTCAGACAAAATTAGATGAAACAGCTGTACTGGTAACAAACAACGATATTAACAGCTTTAGTGATCAAATTGAGCGTATCTTGCGAAGCTGAGCTCGAAAGTGACATGAAACATGTTTTTCAGACAAAAAGTGACACTTACTGTTCAGACTGCATTTTCTAACTCAAAGTGTCGTTTCAAAGTAAAAATACTGTTAGAAGGAGTTTTTCAGGCAAAATTAGATGAAACAGCTGTAGTGGTAAAAAATGAGCGCAGTTACATGAAATGACATCAAAATCAACATTCCCTGAGCCAGACAACGCTATTAACAGCTTTAGTGATCAAATTGAGCGTATCTTGCGAAGCTGAGCTCGAAAGTGACATGAAAGATGTTTTTCAGACATAAAGTGACACTTACTGTTCAGACTACATTTTCTAACTCAAAGTGTCGTTTCAAAGTAAAAATACTGTTAGAGGGAGTGATTCAGACAAAATTAGATGAAACAGCTGTAGTGGTAACAAATGAGCGCAGTTACATGAAATGACATCAAAATCAACATTCCCTGAGCCAGACAACGCTATTAACAGCTTTAGTGATCAAATTGAGCGTATCTTGCGAAGCTGAGCTCGAAAGTGACATGAAACATGTTTTTGAGACATAAAGTGACACTTACAGTGAATACCTGTTCTGACTACATTTTCTAACTCAAAGCGTCGTTTCAAAGTAAAAATACTGTTAGAAGGAGTGTTTCAGACAAAATTAGTTGAAACAGCTGTACTGCTAACAATCAACGATATTAACAGCTTTAGTGATCAAATTGAGCGTATCTTGCGAAGCTGAGCTCGAAAGTGACATGAAACATGTTTTTGAGACATAAAGTGACACTTACTGTTCAAAACATGTTTCATGTCACTTTCGAGCTCAGCTTCGCAAGATACGCTCAATTTGATCACTAAAGCTGTTAATAGCGTTGTTTGTTACCAGTGCTGCTGTTTCATCTAATTTTGTCTGAATCACTCCTTCTAACAGTATTTTTACTTTGAAACGACACTTTGAGTTAGAAAATGTAGTCAGAACAGGTATTCACTGTAAGTGTCACTTTATGTCTCAAAAACATGTTTCATGTCACTTTCGAGCTCAGCTTCGCAAGATACGCTCAATTTGATCACTAAAGCTGTTAATAGCGTTGTCTGTCTCAGGGAATGTTGATTTTGATGTCATTTCATGTAACTGCGCTCATTTGTTACCAGTGCTGCTGTTTCATCTAATTTTGTCTGAATCACTCCTTCTAACAGTATTTTTACTTTGAAACGACACTTTGAGTTAGAAAATGTAGTCAGGACAGGTATTCACTGTAAGTGTCACTTTATGTCTCAAAAACATGTTTCATGTCACTTTCGAGCTCAGCTTCGCAAGATACGCTCAATTTGATCACTAAAGCTGTTAATAGCGTTGTCTGGCTCAGGGAATGTTGATTTTGATGTCATTTCATGTATAACTGCGCTCATTTGTTACCAGTACAGCTGTTTCATCTAATATTGTCTGAATCACTCCTTCTAACAGTATTTTTACTTTGAAACGGCACTTTGAGTTAGAAAATGTAGTCTGAACAGTAACTGTCACTTTATGTCTCAAAAACATGTTTCATGTCACTTTCGAGCTCAGCTTCGCAAGATACGCTCAATTTGATCACTAAAGCTGTTAATATCGTTGTTTGTTACCAGTACAGCTGTTTCATCTAATTTTGTCTGAATCATGCCTTCTAACAGTATTTTTACTTTGAAACGACACTTTGAGTGAGAAAATGTAGTCTGAAAAGTAAGTGTCACTTTATGTCCCAAAAACATGTTTCATGTCACTTTCGAGCTCAGCTTCGCAAGATACGCTCAATTTGATCACTAAAGCTGTTAATATCGTTTTCTGGCTCAGGGAATGTTGATTTTGATGTCATTTCATGTAACTGCGCTCATTTCTTACCAGTACAGCTGTTTCATCTAATTTTGTCTGAATCACTCCTTCTAACAGTATTTTTACTTTGAAACGACACTTTGAGTTAGAAAATGTAGAATATCAGTTTGAATAAAGTTGAAAATTTACATATAAAGATTTCAGCTTTAAAAAAGTTGAAAACTTTCATGAAGTATTTCAGCTTTGAAAAAGTTGAAAACTTTCATGAAGTATTTCAACTTCAAAAAAGTTGAAAATTTTCATGAAAAGATTTCATTTTCAAAAAAGTTCAAAATTTACATGAAAAGATTTCTGTTTCAAAAAAGTTGAAAATTTCAAGCTTTTTAAAAAGTTGAAAATTTTCATGAAGTATTTTTGCTTCAAAAAGTTGAAAACTTTCATGAAAAGATTTCGGCTTCAAAAAAGTTGAAAATTTTCATGAAAAGATTTCTGCTTCAAAATTTTCATGAAAAGATTCATGAAAAGATTTCGGATTTAAAAAAGTTGAAAATTTTAATGAAAACATTTCGGCTTCTAAAAAGTTGAAAATTTTCATGAAGTATTTCGGTTTCAAAAAATTTGAAAATTTACATGAAAAGATTTCTGCTTAAAAAAATTGAAAATTTTCATGAAAAGATTTCTGCTTGAAAATTTTCATAAAAGTATTTCTGCATTAAAAAAGTCAAAGATTTTCATGAAAAGATTTCGGATTTAAAAAAGTTGAAAATTTTCATAAAAAGATTTCTGCTTCAAAAAAGTTGAAAATTTTCATGAAAAGATTTAGGCTTCAAAAAAGTCGAAGATTTTCATGAAAAGATTTCTGCATGAAAATTTTCATGAAAAGATTTCTGCTTCAAAAAAGTCGAAGATTATCATGAAAAGATTTCGGCTACAAAAAAGTTGAAAATTTTCATAAAAAGATTTCTGCTTCAAAAAAGTCGAAGATTTTCATGAAAAGATTTCGGCTTCAAAAAAGTCAAAAATTTTCATGAAGTATTTTGGTTTCAAAAAAGTTGAAAATTTACATGAAAAGATTTCAGCTTCAAAAAAGTTGAAAATTTTCATGAAAAGATTTCGGCTTCAACAAAGTTGAAAATTTTCATGACAGGATTTTGGCTTTAAAAAAGGTAAAAAATTTCATGAAGTATTTCAGCTTCAAAAAATTTGAAAATTTTGATGAAAAGATTTCTGCTTCAAAAAAGTTCAAAATTTTCATGAAAAGGTTTCATTTTCAAAAAAGTTGATAATTTTTATGAAAAGATTTCTGCTTCAAAAAGTTGAAAATTTTCATGACAAGATTTTGGCTTCAAAAAAGTTGAAAATTTCCATGAAAAGATTTCAGCTTCAACAAAATTGAAAATTTTCATGAAAAGATTTCTGCTTGAAAATTTTCATGAAAAGATTTCTGCTTCAACAAAGTTGAAAATTTTCATGAAAAGATTTCTGCTTCAAGAAAGTTAAAAATTTTCATGAAAAGATTTAGCCTTCAAAAAAGTTGAAAATTTTCATGACAAGATTTCGGCTTCAAAAAAGTTGAACATTTTCATAAAGTATTTCTGCTTCAAAAAAGTTGAAGATTTTCATGAAAAGATTTCGGCTTCAACAAAGTTGAAAATTTTCATGACAGGATTTTGGCTTTAAAAAAGGTAAAAAATTTCATGAAGTATTTCAGCTTCAAAAAATTTGAAAATTTTGATGAAAAGATTTCTGCTTCAAAAAAGTTCAAAATTTTCATGAAAAGATTTCGGCTTCAAAAAAGTTGAACATTTTCATGACAAGATTTTGGCTTCAAAAAAGTTGAAAATTTCCATGAAAAGATTTCAGCTTCAACAAAATTGAAATTTTTCATTACAGGATTTTGGCTTTAAAAAAGTTGAAAATTTTCATGAAAAGATTTCTGCTTCAAAAAAGTTGAAAATTTTCTTAAAAAGATTTCTGCTTCAAAAAAGTCGAAGATTTTCATGAAAATATTTCGGCTTCAAAAAAGTCAAAAATTTTCATGAAGTATTTTGGTTTCAAAAAAGTTGAAAATTTCCATGAAAAGATTTCAGCTTCAACAAAATTGAAATTTTTCATGAAAAGAGTTCGGCTTCAAAAAAGTTGAACATTTTCATAAAGTATTTCTGCTTCAAAAAAGTTGAAGATTTTCATGAAAAGATTTCGGCTTCAACAAAGTTGAAAATTTTCATGAAAAGATTTCTGCTTCAACAAAGTTAAAAATTTTCATGAAAAGATTTCGGCTTCAAAAAAGTTGAACATTTTCATGAAGTATTTCAGCTTCAAAAAATTTGAAAATTTTGATGAAAAGATTTTTGCTTCAAAAAAGTTGAAGATCTTCATGAAACGATTTCTGCTTCAAAAAAGTTGAACATTTTCATGAAAAAATTTCAGCTTCAAAAAAGTTGAAAATTTTCATGAAGTATTTCGGTTTCAAAAAAGTTAAAAATTTACATGAAAAGATTTCGGCTTCAAAAAAGTCAAAAATTTTGATGAAAAGGTTTCATTTTCAAAAAAGTTGATAATTTTGATGAAAAGATTTCTGCTTCAAAAAAGTTCAAAATTTTCATGAAAAGATTTCGGCTTTAAAAAAGTTGAAAACTTTCATGAAAAGATTTCGGCTTCAAAAAAGTCAAAGATTTTCATGAAGTATTTCGGCTTCAAAAAAGTTGAAAATTTTCATGAAAATCTTCGACTTTCTTCATGCTGGCTGAGTTTTTCTTTGTTCTATCTTTTGAAATCAATTTATTTTATGATTGAATATTCCAAGTATTCTTTAAATATCTTGTTTTTGATTACCACCAATCACTATTTCCATTTTTACTTTCATGCTTTATGAACAAAAATAGCTTTTTTTATTACTACATCAAGTTTACACACATGGGTCAAAAATGACCCATACATCCAAGTGTGATTTAAAATTAAATGAATTAATACTATAATATTAATTTGTTTCAAGTAATTACTTTAGCAGTGAGTGGAGCCAAACACTTATGTATTTCATATTTGCAACATGTTTATTTGTCATTTTGTCACACATACACATACCTCTGATAACAGATAACACGGCTGTTGAACTGAACTGTATCTGTAATTTAACAACTGTAAACTGGTGAATGTGACCAAACAAAATGAAATACAACTGAACACATCACTAGAGCACAAATTGCCTTCTCAATTTTGACATGCCTCACAAATGATCACTAAGAGTTTGTGCTCCTTGCACACAGGCCTGGTGCACTGGGAACACTAGCTGCTGACTTTTCTGTCTTTGGTAACTGGGCAGATCGTGCACCTCTTCCTCTTCCTTTGGCCCTCCTGTCTGATGTCCTCTTGTGGCTGGGTGGTGGCTGTGTTTTGTTTTTTAAACCCACATCTTCCCATTGTTTCTTCTTCTGACTGCTGTCATCCACTGCTTTGTCATCATGCATACATTATTAAAGATTGGGAAAAAGTATGTAGGTATTGTGCTAAAACTTAATACATTAGTTTCTCTATTGTACTTTACATTCACCTGTCTGTCTGATTCCACTGCACAATTGCTGGACGACATTCTCTCCAAGGTTCCTCTGAACCTGGCTGTCTCCCGGTATAGACAATTCCATCTATTGCATAAGGTACCCTTGCGTCGCACATCCAGAAGATTTTTATCCCATATTTTGCAGGCTTGCTGGGCATGTGTTGCCGTAACTTGCACCTGCCTCGGAATGGCACAAGCTGCTCATCTATGGTGACACAGTCACTGGGGATGAACTTTCTTCTGCAGTTGTCCAGGAAACAGTCCCACACGTACCTAAATGTCGCCATGTGGTGTGTTTCCAGCCGCAGAGCCCTGGTCCTCTTGTCGTCAAACCGTATGACGCGGCGGATATCTTCATATCTCCTAAGCCCCATGGTGGCCTTGTAAATTGGATTTTGCAGCGGATCCACAAACAGCTCCTGCAAGGCCACATCCCAGCTCTTCTCCCCCCCTGCAAGAATTGATGAAGGCCATCAATTCTTCTTTATCAATGCTTCTCCACTCTTTCCCTTTTGCTGTGGCTGTTCTTCGTCCCTCTAAGTTGGTACATATTAGAACCTCCTCAATGATGTTGTCACTCATGAACATATCCCAGGCATCTTTTGGTGAAACAGCTGGTGATCCAGGTGTAGGTCCTGGGCAGCTCCTCAGAATGTTATGGCTTCTTGTTCTGCCATGAATGGGGGGATTCTCATTCCAGTAAGATCCGTTTTTACTCAATCTATTGGACTGGGTCTGAGTTTCCTCTTCAGAGGACTCATCAGATGAGTCTTCTGTATCATCAGAGGAGTCTTCTTCATGGATTCCCAGACACACCCACAACTCCAGCTTGACCCTCTGGCAAATATTCTGGGTCATCATCATCAGAAATTTCAGACTCTGAATCAAGACAAATTGCCTCCTCATCTGGTTCTTCCTGCAGCATCGCTACAACCATCTCAGTAGTAAATCTGGGACCAGCCATACTCTGGATAAAGAAAATCAAAAGCACAATAAAATTTTCAGATGCACATCAATAGTACATAATAGTTAGCTAACTATAATAGAATTAGCTAACTAAAATAGAAGTGTCAACAGCTAGCTAGCTAATAGTAATTACTTGTAACTTTCTGACAAGTAATGTACTCACTCTCAAGGTAACCTAAACCTAATCAAATGTTATGTACAGTTATCTTTCACAATTGTCATCAAATATTTTCTAAAGTGATGTTAGAACAATTTAAAAACAATACTTACATGTATTAGATGTTCCAAGGGAGCTGTGCTGAGCTGTGAAATGTCTGAAACAACCACGTTTCACAGCAAATGCTATAGTAAATGCATGTGGGTCGTTTCTGGGGTCGTTTCTGACTTGATGTAGAAATACAAAAGCTGTGCTCGTTCATAAAGTAAGAAAGGAAAAATACAAATGATGATTTGTGCTTAACAAAAACAAGATATTTACTGCATACTTGGAAAAGAAAATGATAAAATGTATTTATTTCAAAGATATATCATAGAAACACTCAGCCATACATGAAATAACATAGAAAGTGGATTCATTTTTGACCCATGTTGTGCATTAGAAGGGTAATGATACAAAAATGTTTTTTATTCAAAAAGTAAGAAAGGAAAAAATAAAATAAGGATGTATGATGATCAAAAACAAGTTAATTGAGGAATACCTTGAATACTGAATGAAGAGATGAATTTATTGCAAAGATGTAGAAAATAAAAACTCAACCGGGTCACTTTGACATTTTTAAAGCAGAAATACTTCATGAAAATTTTCAACTTTTTTGAAGCCAAAATCTTTTCATGAAAATTTTCAACTTTTTTGAAGCAGAAATCTTTTCATGAAATACTTCGACTTTTTTGAAGCCGAAATACTTGATGAAAATTCTTACCTTTTTTAAAGCCATAATGCTGTCATGAAAATTTTCAACTTTTTTGAAGCTGAAATCTTTTCATGAAAATTTTCAACTTTTTTGAAGCCGAAATCTTTTCATGTAAATTTTCAACTTTTTTGAAGCCGAAATCTTTTCATAAAAATTTTCAACTTTTTTGAAGCAGAAATCTTTTCATGAAATACTTTGACTTTTTTGAAGCCGAAATACTTGATGAAAATTTTCAACTTTTTTGAAGCCGAAATCTTTTCATGAAAATTTTCAACTTTTTGGAGTCGAAATCTTGTCATGAAAATTTTTACCTTTTTTAAAGACAAAATCCTGTCATGAAAATTTTCAACTTTTTTGAAGCCGAAATCTTTTCATGAAAATTTTCAACCTTTTTGAAATAGAAATCTTTTCATGAAAATTTTCAACATTTTTGAAGCCGAAATACTTCATTAAAGTTTTCAACTTTTTTGATGCTGAAATCTTTTCATGAACATTTTAAACTTTTTTGAAGCCGAAATCTTTTCATGAAAATGTTCAACTTTTTTGAAGCAGAAATCTTTTCATGAAAATCTTCGACTTTTTTGCAGCCGAAATACTTCATGAAAATCTTCAACCTTTTTGAAGCCGAAATACTTCATGAAAATTTTTACCTTTTTCAAAGCTAAAATCCTGTCACGAAAATTTTCAACTTTTTTGAAGCAGAAATCTTTTCATGAAAATCTTCAACTTCTTTGAAGCCGAAATACTTCATGAAAGTTTTGGAATTTTTTGAAGCCGAAATCTTTTAATGAAAATTTTCAACTTTTTTGAAGCAGAAATCTTTTCATGAAAATCTTCGACTTTTTTGAAGTCGAAATAGTTCATGAAAGTTTTCAACCTTTTTGAAGCCGAAATCTTTTAATGAAAATTTTCAACTTTTTTGAAGCAGAAATCTTTTCATGAAATACTTCGACTTTTTTGAAGCCGAAATAGTTGATGAAAATTCTTACCTTTTTTAAAGCCATAATGGTGTCATGAAAATTTTCAACTTTTTTGAAGCTGAAATCTTTTCATGAAAATTTTCAACTTTTTTGAAGCCGAAATCTTTTCATGTAAATTTTCAACTTTTTTGAAGCCGAAATCTTTTCATGAAAATTTTCAACTTTTTTGAAGCAGAAATCTTTTCATGAAATACTTTGACTTTTTTGAAGCCGAAATACTTGATGAAAATTTTATACTTTTTTGAAGCCGAAATCTTTTCATGAAAATTTTCAACTTATTTGAAGCCGAAATCTTTTCATGAAAATTTTCAACTTTTTGGAGCCGAAATCTTGTCATGAAAATTTTTACCTTTTTTAAAGCCAAAATCCTGTCATGAAAATTTTCAAATTTTTTGAAGCAGAAATATTTTCAAGAAAATCTTTGACTTTTTTGAAGCTGAAATCTTTTCATGAAAATCTTAGAATTTTTTGACGTCGAAAAAATTCATGAACATTTTCCACTTTTTTGAAGCCGAAATCTTTTCATGAAAATTTTCAAACTTTTTGAAGTCGAAATCTTTTCATGAAAATTTTCAACTTTTTTGAAGCAGAAATCTTTTCATGAAAATCGTTGACTTTTTTGAAGCCCAAATCTTTTCATGTAAATTTTCAACCTTTTTGAAGCCGAAATACTTCATGAAAGTTTTTGAATTTTTTGAAGCCGAAATCTTTTAATGAAAATTTTCAACTTTTTTGAAGCAGAAATCTTTTCATGAAAATCTTCGACTTTTTTGAAGTCGAAATAGTTCATGAAAGTTTTCAACCTTTTTGAAGCCGAAATACTTTATCAAAATTTTTACTTTTTGTAAAGCCAAAATCCTGTCATGAAAATTTTCAACTTTTTTGAAGCCGAAATCTTTTCATGAAAATGTGCAACTTTTTTGAAGTCGAAAAAATTCATGAACATTTTCAACTTTTTTGAAGTGTAAATCTTTTCATGAAAATTTTCAACTTTTTTGAAGCCGAAATCTTTTCATGAAAATTTTCAAGTTTTTGAAGCAGAAATCTTTTCATGAAAATCTTAGACTTTTTTGAAGTCGAAAAAATTCATGAACATTTTCAACTTTTTTGAAGTGTAAATCTTTTCATGAAAATTTTCAACTTTTTTGAAGCCGAAATCTTTTCATGAAAATTTTCAAGTTTTTGAAGCAGAAATCTTTTCATGAAAATCTTAGACTTTTTTGAAGTCGAAAAAATTCATGAACATTTTCAACTTTTTTGAAGTGTAAATCTTTTCATGAAAATTTTCAACTTTTTTGAAGCCGAAATCTTTTCATGAAAATTTTCAAGTTTTTGAAGCAGAAATCTTTTCATGAAAATCTTAGACTTTTTTGAAGTCGAAAAAATTCATGAACATTTTCAACTTTTTTGAAGTGTAAATCTTTTCATGAAAATTTTCAACTTTTTTGAAGCCGAAATCTTTTCATGAAAATTTTCAAGTTTTTGAAGCAGAAATCTTTTCATGAAAATCTTAGACTTTTTTGAAGTCGAAAAAATTCATGAACATTTTCAACTTTTTTGAAGTGTAAATCTTTTCATGAAAATTTTCAACTTTTTTGAAGCCGAAATCTTTTCATGAAAATTTTCAAGTTTTTGAAGCAGAAATCTTTTCATGAAAATCTTAGACTTTTTTGAAGTCGAAAAAATTCATGAACATTTTCAACTTTTTTGAAGTGTAAATCTTTTCATGAAAATTTTCAACTTTTTTGAAGCAGAAATCTTTTCATGAAAATCTTCGACTTTTTTGAAGTCGAAATAGTTCATGAAAGTTTTCAACCTTTTTGAAGCCGAAATACTTTATCAAAATTTTTACTTTTTGTAAAGCCAAAATCCTGTCATGAAAATTTTCAACTTTTTTGAAGCCGAAATCTTTTCATGAAAATGTGCAACTTTTTTGAAGCCGAAATCTTTTCATGAAAATTTTCAAATTTTTTGAAGCCGAAATCTTTTCATGAAAATTTTCAACTTTTTGGAGCCGAAATCTTGTCATGAAAGTTTTCATCTTTTTTGAAGTCTAAATCTTTTCATGAAAATCCTTGACTTTTTTGAAGCCCAAATCTTTTAATGTAAATTTTCAACCTTTTTGAAGCCGAAATACTTCATGAAAATGTTCGACTTTTCTGAAGCAGAAATCTTTTCATGAAAATTTTCAAGTTTTTGAAGCAGAAATCTTTTCATGAAAATCTTAGACTTTTTTGAAGTCGAAAAAATTCATGAACATTTTCAACTTTTTTGAAGTGTAAATCTTTTCATGAAAATTTTCAACTTTTTTGAAGCCGAAATCTTTTCATGAAAATTTTCAAGTTTTTGAAGCAGAAATCTTTTCATGAAAATCTTAGACTTTTTTGAAGTCGAAAAAATTCATGAACATTTTCAACTTTTTTGAAGTGTAAATCTTTTCATGAAAATTTTCAACTTTTTTGAAGCCGAAATCTTTTCATGAAAATTTTCAAGTTTTTGAAGCAGAAATCTTTTCATGAAAATCTTAGACTTTTTTGAAGTCGAAAAAATTCATGAACATTTTCAACTTTTTTGAAGTGTAAATCTTTTCATGAAAATTTTCAACTTTTTTGAAGCCGAAATCTTTTCATGAAAATTTTCAAGTTTTTGAAGCAGAAATCTTTTCATGAAAATCTTAGACTTTTTTGAAGTCGAAAAAATTCATGAACATTTTCAACTTTTTTGAAGTGTAAATCTTTTCATGAAAATTTTCAACTTTTTTGAAGCCGAAATCTTTTCATGAAAATTTTCAAGTTTTTGAAGCAGAAATCTTTTCATGAAAATCTTAGACTTTTTTGAAGTCGAAAAAATTCATGAACATTTTCAACTTTTTTGAAGTGTAAATCTTTTCATGAAAATTTTCAACTTTTTTGAAGCCGAAATCTTTTCATGAAAATTTTCAAGTTTTTGAAGCAGAAATCTTTTCATGAAAATCTTAGACTTTTTTGAAGTCGAAAAAATTCATGAACATTTTCAACTTTTTTGAAGTGTAAATCTTTTCATGAAAATTTTCAACTTTTTTGAAGCCGAAATCTTTTCATGAAAATTTTCAAGTTTTTGAAGCAGAAATCTTTTCATGAAAATCTTAGACTTTTTTGAAGTCGAAAAAATTCATGAACATTTTCAACTTTTTTGAAGTGTAAATCTTTTCATGAAAATTTTCAACTTTTTTGAAGCCGAAATCTTTTCATGAAAATTTTCAAGTTTTTGAAGCAGAAATCTTTTCATGAAAATCTTAGACTTTTTTGAAGTCGAAAAAATTCATGAACATTTTCAACTTTTTTGAAGTGTAAATCTTTTCATGAAAATTTTCAACTTTTTTGAAGCCGAAATCTTTTCATGAAAATTTTCAAGTTTTTGAAGCAGAAATCTTTTCATGAAAATCTTAGACTTTTTTGAAGTCGAAAAATTCATGAACATTTTCAACTTTTTTGAAGTGTAAATCTTTTCATGAAAATTTTCAACTTTTTTGAAGCCGAAATCTTTTCATGAAAATTTTCAAGTTTTTGAAGCAGAAATCTTTTCATGAAAATCTTAGACTTTTTTGAAGTCGAAAAAATTCATGAACATTTTCAACTTTTTTGAAGTGTAAATCTTTTCATGAAAATTTTCAACTTTTTTGAAGCCGAAATCTTTTCATGAAAATTTTCAAGTTTTTGAAGCAGAAATCTTTTCATGAAAATCTTAGACTTTTTTGAAGTCGCAAAAATTCATGAACATTTTCAACTTTTTTGAAGTGTAAATCTTTTCATGAAAATTTTCAACTTTTTTGAAGCCGAAATCTTTTCATGAAAATTTTTACCTTTTTTAAAGCCAAAATCCTGTCATGAAAAATTTATACTTTTTTGAAGCAGAAATCTATTCATGAAAATTTTCGACTTTATTCAAACTGATATTCTACATTTTCTAACTCAAAGTGTCGTTTCAAAGTAAAAATACTGTTAGAAGGAGTGATTCAGACAAAATTAGATGAAACAGCTGTACTGGTAACAAATGAGCGCAGTTACATGAAATGACATCAAAATCATCATTCCCTGAGCCAGACAACGCTATTAACAACTTTAGTGATCAAATTGAGCGTATCTTGCGAAGCTGAGCTCGAAAGTGACATGAAACATGTTTTTGAGACATAAAGTGACACTTACAGTGAATACCTGTCCTGACTACATTTTCTAACTGAAAGCGTCGTTTCAAAGTAAAAATACTGTTAGAAGGAGTGATTCAGACAAAATTAGATGAAACAGCTGTACTGGTAACAAATGAGCGCAGTTACATGAAATGACATCAAAATCAACATTCCCTGAGCCAGACAACGCTATTAACAGCTTTAGTGATCAAATTGAGCGTATCTTGCAAAGCTGAGCTCGAAAGTGACATGAAACATGTTTTTCAGACAAAAAGTGACACTTACTGTTCAGACTGCATTTTCTAACTCAAAGTGTCGTTTCAAAGTAAAAATACTGTTAGAAGGAGTTTTTCAGGCAAAATTAGATGAAACAGCTGTAGTGGTAAAAAATGATCGCAGTTACATGAAATGACATCAAAATCAACATTCCCTGAGCCAGACAACGCTATTAACAGCTTTAGTGATCAAATTGAGCGTATCTTGCGAAGCTGAGCTCGAAAGTGACATGAAACATGTTTTTCAGACATAAAGTGACACTTACTGTTCAGACTACATTTTCTAACTCAAAGTGTCGTTTCAAAGTAAAAATACTGTTAGAGGGAGTGATTCAGACAAAATTAGATGAAACAGCTGTACTGGTAACAAACAACGATATTAACAGCTTTAGTGATCAAATTGAGCGTATCTTGCGAAGCTGAGCTCGAAAGTGACATGAAACATGTTTTTCAGACAAAAAGTGACACTTACTGTTCAGACTGCATTTTCTAACTCAAAGTGTCGTTTCAAAGTAAAAATACTGTTAGAAGGAGTTTTTCAGGCAAAATTAGATGAAACAGCTGTAGTGGTAAAAAATGAGCGCAGTTACATGAAATGACATCAAAATCAACATTCCCTGAGCCAGACAACGCTATTAACAGCTTTAGTGATCAAATTGAGCGTATCTTGCGAAGCTGAGCTCGAAAGTGACATGAAACATGTTTTTCAGACATAAAGTGACACTTACTGTTCAGACTACATTTTCTAACTCAAAGTGTCGTTTCAAAGTAAAAATACTGTTAGAGGGAGTGATTCAGACAAAATTAGATGAAACAGCTGTAGTGGTAACAAATGAGCGCAGTTACATGAAATGACATCAAAATCAACATTCCCTGAGCCAGACAACGCTATTAACAGCTTTAGTGATCAAATTGAGCGTATCTTGCGAAGCTGAGCTCGAAAGTGACATGAAACATGTTTTTGAGACATAAAGTGACACTTACAGTGAATACCTGTTCTGACTACATTTTCTAACTCAAAGCGTCGTTTCAAAGTAAAAATACTGTTAGAAGGAGTGTTTCAGACAAAATTAGTTGAAACAGCTGTACTGCTAACAATCAACGATATTAACAGCTTTAGTGATCAAATTGAGCGTATCTTGCGAAGCTGAGCTCGAAAGTGACATGAAACATGTTTTTGAGACATAAAGTGACACTTACTGTTCAAAACATGTTTCATGTCACTTTCGAGCACAACTTCGCAAGATACGCTCAATTTGATCACTAAAGCTTTTAATAGCGTTGTCTGGCTCAGGGAATGTTGATTTTGATGTTATTTCATGTAACTGCGCTCATTTGTTACCAGTACAACTGTTTCATCTAATTTTGTCTGAATCACTCCTTCTAACAGTATTTTTACTTTGAAACGGCACTTTGAGTTAAAAATGTAGTCTGAACAGTAAGTGTCACTTTATGTCTGAAAAACATGTTTCATGTCACTTTCGAGCTCAGCTTCGCAAGATACGCTCAATTTGATCACTAAAGCTGTTAATAGCGTTGTCTGGCTCAGGGAATGTTGATTTTGATGTCATTTCATGTAACTGCGCTCATTTGTTACCAGTGCTGCTGTTTCATCTTATTTTTGATGAATCACTCCTTCTAACAGTATTTTTACTTTGAAACGACACTTTGAGTTAAAAAATGTAGTCAGGACAGGTATTCACTGTAAGTGTCACTTTATGTCTCAAAAACATGTTTCATGTCACTTTCGAGCTCAGCTTCGCAAGAAACGCTCAATTTGATTACTAAAGCTGTTAATAGCGTTGTCTGGCTCAGGGAATGTTGATTTTGATGTCATTTCATGTAACTGCGCTCATTTGTTACCAGTGCTGCTGTTTCATCTAATATTGTCTGAATCACTCCTTCTAACAGTATTTTTACTTTGAAACGACACTTTGAGTTAGAAAATGTAGTCAGGACAGGTATTCACTGTAAGTGTCACTTTATGTCTGAAAAACATGTTTCATGTCACTTTCGAGCTCAGCTTCGCAAGATACGCTCAATTTGATCACTAAAGCTGTTAATAGCGTTGTCTGGCTCAGGGAATGTTGATTTTGATGTCATTTCATGTAACTGCGCTCATTTTTTACCACTACAGCTGTTTCATCTAATTTTGCCTGAAAAACTCCTTCTAACAGTATTTTTACTTTGAAACGACACTTTGAGTTAGAAAATGCAGTCTGAACAGTAAGTGTCACTTTTTGTCTGAAAAACATGTTTCATGTCACTTTCGAGCTCAGCTTCGCAAGATACGCTCAATTTGATCACTAAAGCTGTTAATATCGTTGTTTGTTACCAGTACAGCTGTTTCATCTAATTTTGTCTGAATCACTCCCTCTAACAGTATTTTTACTTTGAAACGACACTTTGAGTTAGAAAATGTAGTCTGAACAGTAAGTGTCACTTTATGTCTGAAAAACATGTTTCATGTCACTTTCGAGCTCAGCTTCGCAAGATACGCTCAATTTGATCACTAAAGCTGTTAATAGCGTTGTCTGGCTCAGGGAATGTTGATTTTGATGTCATTTCATGTAACTGCGCTCATTTGTTACCAGTACAGCTGTTTCATCTAATATTGTCTGAATCACTCCTTCTAACAGTATTTTTACTTTGAAACGGCACTTTGAGTTAGAAAATGTAGTCTGAACAGTAAGTGTCACTTTATGTCTCAAAAACATGTTTCATGTCACTTTCGAGCTCAGCTTCGCAAGATACGCTCAATTTGATCACTAAAGCTGTTAATATCGTTGTTTGTTACCAGTACAGCTGTTTCATCTAATTTTGTCTGAATCACGCCTTCTAACAGTATTTTTACTTTGAAACGACACTTTGAGTGAGAAAATGTAGTCTGAAAAGTAAGTGTCACTTTATGTCCCAAAAACATGTTTCATGTCACTTTCGAGCTCAGCTTCGCAAGATACGCTCAATTTGATCACTAAAGCTGTTAATAGCGTTTTCTGGCTCAGGGAATGTTGATTTTGATGTCATTTCATGTAACTGCGCTCATTTCTTACCAGTACAGCTGTTTCATCTAATTTTGTCTGAATCACTCCTTCTAACAGTATTTTTACTTTGAAACGACACTTTGAGTTAGAAAATGTAGAATATCAGTTTGAATAAAGTTGAAAATTTACATATAAAGATTTCAACTTTAAAAAAGTTGAAAACTTTCATGAAGTATTTCAGCTTTGAAAAAGTTGAAAACTTTCATGAAGTATTTCGACTTCAAAAAAGTTGAAAATTTCAAGCTTTTTAAAAAGTTGAAAATTTTCATGAAGTATTTTTGCTTCAAAAAGTTGAAAACTTTCATGAAAAGATTTCGGCTTCAAAAAAGTTGAAAATTTTCATGAAAAGATTTCTGCTTCAAAATTTTCATGAAAAGATTCATGAAAAGATTTCGGATTTAAAAAAGATGAAAATTTTAATGAAAACATTTCGGCTTCAAAAAAGTTGAAAATTTTCATGAAGTATTTCGGTTTCAAAAAAGTTGAAAATTTACATGAAAAGATTTCTGCTTAAAAAAATTGAAAATTTTCATGAAAAGATTTCTGCTTGAAAATTTTCATAAAAGTATTTCTGCATTAAAAAAGTCAAAGATTTTCATGAAAAGATTTCGGATTTAAAAAAGTTGAAAATTTTCATAAAAAGATTTCTGCTTCAAAAAAGTTGAAAATTTACATGAAAAGATTTCAGCTTCAAAAAAGTTGAAAATTTTCATGAAAAGATTTCTGCTTGAAAATTTTCATGAAAAGATTTCTGCTTCAACAAAGTTGAAAATTTTCATGAAAAGATTTCTGCTTCAACAAAGTTAAAAATTTTCATGAAAAGATTTAGCCTTCAAAAAAGTTGAAAATTTTCATGAAAAGATTTCGGCTTCAACAAAGTTGAAAATTTTCATGACAGGATTTTGGCTTTAAAAAAGGTAAAAAATTTCATGAAGTATTTCAGCTTCAAAAAATTTGAAAATTTTGATGAAAAGATTTCTGCTTCAAAAAAGTTCAAAATTTTCATGAAAAGATTTCGGCTTCAAAAAAGTTGAACATTTCCATGAAGTATTTCTGCTTCAAAAAAGTTGAAGATTTTCATGAAAAGATTTTTGCTTCAAAAAAGTTGAAAATTTTCATGAAGTATTTCGGTTTCAAAAAAGTTAAAAATTTACATGAAAAGATTTCGGCTTCAAAAAAGTTGAAAATTTTGATGAAAAGGTTTCATTTTCAAAAAAGTTGATAATTTTTATGAAAAGATTTCTGCTTCAAAAAAGTTGAAAATTTTCATGACAAGATTTTGGCTTCAAAAAAGTTGAAAATTTCCATGAAAAGATTTCAGCTTCAACAAAATTGAAAATTTTCATGAACAGATTTCTGCTTGAAAATTTCCATGAAAAGATTTCTGCTTCAAAAAAGTTGAAAATTTTCATAAAAAGATTTCTGCTTCAAAAAAGTCGAAGATTTTCATGAAAAGATTTCGGCTTCAAAAAAGTTGAAAATTTTCATGAAAAGATTTCTGCTTCAACAAAGTTAAAAATTTTCATGAAAAGATTTAGCCTTCAAAAAAGTTGAAAATTTTCATGAAAAGATTTCGGCTTCAACAAAGTTGAAAATTTTCATGACAGGATTTTGGCTTTAAAAAAGGTAAAAAATTTCATGAAGTATTTCAGCTTCAAAAAATTTGAAAATTTTGATGAAAAGATTTCTGCTTCAAAAAAGTTCAAAATTTTCATGAAAAGATTTCGGCTTCAAAAAAGTTGAACATTTCCATGAAGTATTTCTGCTTCAAAAAAGTTGAAGATTTTCATGAAAAGATTTTTGCTTCAAAAAAGTTGAAAATTTTCATGAAGTATTTCGGTTTCAAAAAAGTTAAAAATTTACATGAAAAGATTTCGGCTTCAAAAAAGTTGAAAATTTTGATGAAAAGGTTTCATTTTCAAAAAAGTTGATAATTTTTATGAAAAGATTTCTGCTTCAAAAAAGTTGAAAATTTTCATGACAAGATTTTGGCTTCAAAAAAGTTGAAAATTTCCATGAAAAGATTTCAGCTTCAACAAAATTGAAAATTTTCATGAAAAGATTTCTGCTTGAAAATTTCCATGAAAAGATTTCTGCTTCAAAAAAGTTGAAAATTTTCATAAAAAGATTTCTGCTTCAAAAAAGTCGAAGATTTTCATGAAAAGATTTCGGCTTCAAAAAAGTCAAAAATTTTCATGAAGTATTTTGGTTTCAAAAAAGTTGAAAATTTACATGAAAAGATTTCAGCTTCAAAAAAGTTGAAAATTTTCATGAAAAGATTTCTGCTTTAAAATTTTCATGAAAAGATTTCTGCTTCAACAAAGTTGAAAATTTTCATGAAAAGATTACTGCTTCAACAAAGTTAAAAATTTTCATGAAAAGATTTAGCCTTCAAAAATGTTGAAAATTTTCATGAAAAGATTTCGGCTTCAAAAAAGTTGAACATTTTCATGAAGTATTTCAGCTTCAAAAAATTTGAAAATTTTGATGAAAAGATTTTTGCTTCAAAAAAGTTGAAGATCTTCATGAAACGATTTCTGCTTCAAAAAAGTTGAACATTTTCATGAAAAAATTTCAGCTTCAAAAAAGTTGAAAATTTTCATGAAGTATTTCGGTTTCAAAAAAGTTAAAAATTTACATGAAAAGATTTCGGCTTCAAAAAAGTTGAAAATTTTGATGAAAAGGTTTCATTTTCAAAAAAGTTGATAATTTTTATGAAAAGATTTCTGCTTCAAAAAAGTTGAAAATTTTCATGAAAAGATTTTGGCTTCAAAAAAGTTGAAAATTTCCATGAAAAGATTTCAGCTTCAACAAAATTGAAATTTTTCATGAAAAGAGTTCAGCTTCAAAAAAGTTGAACATTTTCATAAAGTATTTCTGCTTCAAAAAAGTTGAAGATTTTCATGAAAAGATTTCGGCTTCAACAAAGTTGAAAATTTTCATGACAGGATTTTGGCTTTAAAAAAGGTAAAAAATTTCATGAAGTATTTCAGCTTCAAAAAATTTGAAAATTTTGATGAAAAGATTTCTGCTTCAAAAAAGTTCAAAATTTTCATGAAAAGATTTCGGCTTCAAAAAAGTTGAACATTTCCATGAAGTATTTCTGCTTCAAAAAAGTTGAAGATTTTCATGAAAAGATTTTTGCTTCAAAAAAGTTGAAAATTTTCATGAAGTATTTCGGTTTCAAAAAAGTTAAAAATTTACATGAAAAGATTTCGGCTTCAAAAAAGTTGAAAATTTTGATGAAAAGGTTTCATTTTCAAAAAAGTTGATAATTTTTATGAAAAGATTTCTGCTTCAAAAAAGTTGAAAATTTTCATGACAAGATTTTGGCTTCAAAAAAGTTGAAAATTTCCATGAAAAGATTTCAGCTTCAACAAAATTGAAATTTTTCATTACAGGATTTTGGCTTTAAAAAAGTTGAAAATTTTCATGAAAAGATTTCTGCTTCAAAAAAGTTGAAAATTTTCATAAAAAGATTTCTGCTTCAAAAAAGTCGAAGATTTTCATGAAAAGATTTCGGCTTCAAAAAAGTCAAAAATTTTCATGAAGTATTTTGGTTTCAAAAAAGTTGAAAATTTACATGAAAAGATTTCGGCTTCAAAAAAGTTGAAAATTTTCATGAAAAGATTTCTGCTTTAAAATTTTCATGAAAAGATTTCTGCTTCAACAAAGTTGAAAATTTTCATGAAAAGATTTCTGCTTCAACAAAATTGAAATTTTTCATTACAGGATTTTGGCTTTAAAAAAGTTGAAAATTTTCATGAAAAGATTTCTGCTTCAACAAAATTGAAATTTTTCATTACAGGATTTTGGCTTTAAAAAAGTTGAAAATTTTCATGAAAAGATTTCTGCTTCATAAAAGTTGAAAATTTTCATAAAAAGATTTCTGCTTCAAAAAAGTCGAAGATTTTCATGAAAAGATTTCGGCTTCAAAAAAGTCAAACATTTTCATGAAGTATTTTGGTTTCAAAAAAGTTGAAAATTTACATGAAAAGATTTCAGCTTCAAAAAAGTTGAAAATTTTCATGAAAAGATTTCTGCTTTAAAATTTTCATGAAAAGATTTCTGCTTCAACAAAGTTGAAAATTTTCATGAAAAGATTTCTGCTTCAACAAAGTTAAAAATTTTCATGAAAAGATTTCGGCTTCAAAAAAGTTGAACATTTTCATGAAGTATTTCAGCTTCAAAAAATTTGAAAATTTTGATGAAAAGATTTTTGCTTCAAAAAAGTTGAAGATCTTCATGAAACGATTTCTGCTTCAAAAAAGTTGAACATTTTCATGAAAAAATTTCAGCTTCAAAAAAGTTGAAAATTTTCATGAAGTATTTCGGTTTCAAAAAAGTTAAAAATTTACATGAAAAGATTTCGGCTTCAAAAAAGTCAAAAATTTTGATGAAAAGGTTTCATTTTCAAAAAAGTTGATAATTTTGATGAAAAGATTTCTGCTTCAAAAAAGTTCAAAATTTTCATGAAAAGATTTCGGCTTTAAAAAAGTTGAAAACTTTCATGAAAAGATTTCGGCTTCAAAAAAGTCAAAGATTTTCATGAAGTATTTCGGCTTCAAAAAAGTTGAAAATTTTCATGAAAATCTTCGACTTTCTTCATGCTGGCTGAGTTTTTCTTTGTTCTATCTTTTGAAATCAATTTATTTTATGATTGAATATTCCAAGTATTCTTTAAATATCTTGTTTTTGATTACCACCAATCACTATTTCCATTTTTACTTTCATGCTTTATGAACAAAAATAGCTTTTTTTATTACTACATCAAGTTTACACACATGGGTCAAAAATGACCCATACATCCAAGTGTGATTTAAAATTAAATGAATTAATACTATAATATTAATTTGTTTCAAGTAATTACTTTAGCAGTGAGTGGAGCCAAACACTTATGTATTTCATATTTGCAACATGTTTATTTGTCATTTTGTCACACATACACATACCTCTGATAACAGATAACACGGCTGTTGAACTGAACTGTATCTGTAATTTAACAACTGTAAACTGGTGAATGTGACCAAACAAAATGAAATACAACTGAACACATCACTAGAGCACAAATTGCCTTCTCAATTTTGACATGCCTCACAAATGATCACTAAGAGTTTGTGCTCCTTGCACACAGGCCTGGTGCACTGGGAACACTAGCTGCTGACTTTTCTGTCTTTGGTAACTGGGCAGATCGTGCACCTCTTCCTCTTCCTTTGGCCCTCCTGTCTGATGTCCTCTTGTGGCTGGGTGGTGGCTGTGTTTTGTTTTTTAAACCCACATCTTCCCATTGTTTCTTCTTCTGACTGCTGTCATCCACTGCTTTGTCATCATGCATAGTGCTCAGGAGGACAACAGCTTTTCCCTTCTTCTGCACATAGCTCACCATGGTCATGTTGCCATTGAATCCGAATTCTGAGCTATGAATCTCCCGTGATTTGGATGGCTTCATGATAGGTGGTATGTCCGATTTGTTCTGGCAAAGAGTCCCAACAATGGTCAGGTTCTTCTCGAGGAGCTTCTCAGCCAGCGGGACACTGGTGAAGAAGTTGCTAATTGTGATGTTGCGACCTATGAGAGGGGGAAAAGATTGTAAATTTACTCGACATGGAATTCTTTAAACTCTAACGCCATAATCTGTTGCATTGCATTGCATTTTATTCTGTTTTACTATTTTGCTTACAGAGAAATCAAATAAAAAAATAAAATACACATTATTAAAGATTGGGAAAAAGTATGTAGGTATTGTGCTAAAACTTAATACATTAGTTTCTCTATTGTACTTTACATTCACCTGTCTGTCTGATTCCACTGCACAATTGCTGGACGACATTCTCTCCAAGGTTCCTCTGAACCTGGCTGTCTCCCGGTATAGACAATTCCATCTATTGCATAAGGTACCCTTGCGTCGCACATCCAGAAGATTTTTATCCCATATTTTGCAGGCTTGCTGGGCATGTGTTGCCGTAACTTGCACCTGCCTCGGAATGGCACAAGCTGCTCATCTATGGTGACACAGTCACTGGGGATGAACTTTCTTCTGCAGTTGTCCAGGAAACAGTCCCACACGTACCTAAATGTCGCCATGTGGTGTGTTTCCAGCCGCAGAGCCCTGGTCCTCTTGTCGTCAAACCGTATGACGCGGCGGATATCTTCATATCTCCTAAGCCCCATGGTGGCCTTGTAAATTGGATTTTGCAGCGGATCCACAAACAGCTCCTGCAAGGCCACATCCCAGCTCTTCTCCCCCCCTGCAAGAATTGATGAAGGCCATCAATTCTTCTTTATCAATGCTTCTCCACTCTTTCCCTTTTGCTGTGGCTGTTCTTCGTCCCTCTAAGTTGGTACATATTAGAACCTCCTCAATGATGTTGTCACTCATGAACATATCCCAGGCATCTTTTGGTGAAACAGCTGGTGATCCAGGTGTAGGTCCTGGGCAGCTCCTCAGAATGTTATGGCTTCTTGTTCTGCCATGAATGGGGGGATTCTCATTCCAGTAAGATCCGTTTTTACTCAATCTATTGGACTGGGTCTGAGTTTCCTCTTCAGAGGACTCATCAGATGAGTCTTCTGTATCATCAGAGGAGTCTTCTTCATGGATTCCCAGACACACCCACAACTCCAGCTTGACCCTCTGGCAAATATTCTGGGTCATCATCATCAGAAATTTCAGACTCTGAATCAAGACAAATTGCCTCCTCATCTGGTTCTTCCTGCAGCATCGCTACAACCATCTCAGTAGTAAATCTGGGACCAGCCATACTCTGGATAAAGAAAATCAAAAGCACAATAAAATTTTCAGATGCACATCAATATACATACACATACATAGAGTTTTATTTTGGTGACTTGGCTAAGTAGCTTAGCTAAGTACTTTGCTAAGTAGCCTAGCAATCTACATAATAGTTAGCTAACTACAATAGAATTAGCTAACTAAAATAGAAGTGTCAACAGCTAGCTAGCTAATAGTAATTACTTGTAACTTTCTGACAAGTAATGTACTCACTCTCAAGGTAACCTAAACCTAATCAAATGTTATGTACAGTTATCTTTCACAATTGTCATCAAATATTTTCTAAAGTGATGTTAGAACAATTTAAAAACAATACTTACATGTATTAGATGTTCCAAGGGAGCTGTGCTGAGCTGTGAAATGTCTGAAACAACCACGTTTCACAGCAAATGCTATAGTAAATGCATGTGGGTCGTTTCTGGGGTCATTTCTGACTTGATGTAGAAATACAAAAGCTGTGCTCGTTCATAAAGTAAGAAAGGAAAAATACAAATGATGATTTGTGCTTAACAAAAACAAGATATTTACTGCATACTTGGAAAAGAAAATGATAAAATGTATTTATTTCAAAGATATATCATAGAAACACTCAGCCATACATGAAATAACATAGAAAGTGGATTCATTTTTGACCCATGTTGTGCATTAGAAGGGTAATGATACAAAAATGTTTTTTATTCAAAAAGTAAGAAAGGAAAAAATAAAATAAGGATGTATGATGATCAAAAACAAGTTAATTGAGGAATACCTTGAATACTGAATGAAGAGATGAATTTATTGCAAAGATGTAGAAAATAAAAACTCAACCGGGTCACTTTGACATTTTTAAAGCAGAAATACTTCATGAAAATTTTCAACTTTTTTGAAGCCAAAATCTTTTCATGAAAATTTTCAACTTTTTTGAAGCAGAAATCTTTTCATGAAATACTTCGACTTTTTTGAAGCCGAAATACTTGATGAAAATTCTTACCTTTTTTAAAGCCATAATGCTGTCATGAAAATTTTCAACTTTTTTGAAGCTGAAATCTTTTCATGAAAATTTTCAACTTTTTTGAAGCCGAAATCTTTTCATGTAAATTTTCAACTTTTTTGAAGCCGAAATCTTTTCATAAAAATTTTCAACTTTTTTGAAGCAGAAATCTTTTCATGAAATACTTTGACTTTTTTGAAGCCGAAATACTTGATGAAAATTTTCAACTTTTTTGAAGCCGAAATCTTTTCATGAAAATTTTCAACTTTTTTGAAGCCGAAATCTTTTCATGAAAATTTTCAACTTTTTGGAGCCGAAATCTTGTCATGAAAATTTTTACCTTTTTTAAAGCCAAAATCCTGTCATGAAAATTTTCAACTTTTTTGAAGCAGAAATCTTTTCAAGAAAATCTTTGACTTTTTTGAAGCTGAAATCTTTTCATGAAAATTTTCAACTTTTTTGAAGCCGAAATCTTTTCATGAAAATTTTCAACCTTTTTGAAATAGAAATCTTTTCATGAAAATTTTCAACATTTTTGAAGCCGAAATACTTCATTAAAGTTTTCAACTTTTTTGATGCTGAAATCTTTTCATGAACATTTTAAACTTTTTTGAAGCCGAAATCTTTTCATGAAAATGTTCAACTTTTTTGAAGCAGAAATCTTTTCATGAAAATCTTCGACTTTTTTGCAGCCGAAATACTTCATGAAAATCTTCAACCTTTTTGAAGCCGAAATACTTCATGAAAATTTTTACCTTTTTCAAAGCTAAAATCCTGTCACGAAAATTTTCAACTTTTTTGAAGCAGAAATCTTTTCATGAAAATCTTCAACTTCTTTGAAGCCGAAATACTTCATGAAAGTTTTGGAATTTTTTGAAGCCGAAATCTTTTAATGAAAATTTTCAACTTTTTTGAAGCCGAAATCTTTTCATGAAAATCTTCGACTTTTTTGAAATCGAAATAGTTCATGAAAGTTTTCAACCTTTTTGAAGCCGAAATCTTTTAATGAAAATTTTCAACTTTTTTGAAGCAGAAATCTTTTCATGAAATACTTCGACTTTTTTGAAGCCGAAATAGTTGATGAAAATTCTTACCTTTTTTAAAGCCATAATGGTGTCATGAAAATTTTCAACTTTTTTGAAGCTGAAATCTTTTCATGAAAATTTTCAACTTTTTTGAAGCCGAAATCTTTTCATTTAAATTTTCAACTTTTTTGAAGCCGAAATCTTTTCATGAAAATTTTCAACTTTTTTGAAGCAGAAATCTTTTCATGAAATACTTTGACTTTTTTGAAGCCGAAATACTTCATGAAAATTTTATACTTTTTTGAAGCCGAAATCTTTTCATGAAAATTTTCAACTTATTTGAAGCCGAAATCTTTTCATGAAAATTTTCAACTTTTTGGAGCCGAAATCTTGTCATGAAAATTTTTACCTTTTTTAAAGCCAAAATCCTGTCATGAAAATTTTCAAATTTTTTGAAGCAGAAATCTTTTCAAGAAAATCTTTGACTTTTTTGAAGCTGAAATCTTTTCATGAAAATCTTAGAATTTTTTGACGTCGAAAAAATTCATGAACATTTTCCACTTTTTTGAAGCCGAAATCTTTTCATGAAAATTTTCAAACTTTTTGAAGTCGAAATCTTTTCATGAAAATTTTCAACTTTTTTGAAGCAGAAATCTTTTCATGAAAATCGTTGACTTTTTTGAAGTCGAAATAGTTCATGAAAGTTTTCAACCTTTTTGAAGCCGAAATACTTTATCAAAATTTTTACTTTTTGTAAAGCCAAAATCCTGTCATGAAAATTTTCAACTTTTTTGAAGCCGAAATCTTTTCATGAAAATGTGCAACTTTTTTGAAGCCGAAATCTTTTCATGAAAATTTTCAACTTTTTTGAAGCCGAAATCTTTTCATGAAAATTTTCAACTTTTTGGAGCCGAAATCTTGTCATGAAATTTTTCATCTTTTTTGAAGTCTAAATCTTTTCATGAAAATCCTTGACTTTTTTGAAGCCCAAATCTTTTAATGTAAATTTTCAACCTTTTTGAAGCCGAAATACTTCATGAAAATGTTCGACTTTTCTGAAGCAGAAATCTTTTAATGAAAAGTTTTAACTTTTTTGAAGTTGAAAAAATACATGAAAATTTTCAACTTTTTGAAGCAGAAATCTTTTCATGAAAATTTTCAACTTTTTTGAAGCCGAAATACTTCATGAAAATTTTTGACTTTTTTGAAGCCGAAATCTTTTAATGTAAATTTTCAATTTTTTGATGCCGAAATAGTTCATGAAAATTTTCAACATTTTTGAAGCCGAAATCTATTCATGAAAATGTTCGACTTTTTTTAAGTCGAAAAAATTCATGAACATTTTCAACTTTTTTGAAGTGTAAATCTTTTCATGAAAATTTTCCACTTTTTTGAAGCCGAAATCTTCTCATGAAAATTTTCAAGTTTTTGAAGCAGAAATCTTTTCATGAAAATCTTAGACTTTTTTGAAGTCGAAAAAATTCATGAACATTTTCAACTTTTTTGAAGTGTAAATCTTTTCATGAAAATTTTCAACTTTTTTGAAGCCGAAATCTTTTCATGAAAATTTTCAAGTTTTTGAAGCAGAAATCTTTTCATGAAAATCTTAGACTTTTTTGAAGTCGAAAAAATTCATGAACATTTTCAACTTTTTTGAAGTGTAAATCTTTTCATGAAAATTTTCAACTTTTTTGAAGCCGAAATCTTTTCATGAAAATTTTCAAGTTTTTGAAGCAGAAATCTTTTCATGAAAATCTTAGACTTTTTTGAAGTCGAAAAAATTCATGAACATTTTCAACTTTTTTGAAGTGTAAATCTTTTCATGAAAATTTTCAACTTTTTTGAAGCCGAAATCTTTTCATGAAAATTTTCAAGTTTTTGAAGCAGAAATCTTTTCATGAAAATCTTAGACTTTTTTGAAGTCGAAAAAATTCATGAACATTTTCAACTTTTTTGAAGTGTAAATCTTTTCATGAAAATTTTCAACTTTTTTGAAGCCGAAATCTTTTCATGAAAATTTTCAAGTTTTTGAAGCAGAAATCTTTTCATGAAAATCTTAGACTTTTTTGAAGTCGAAAAAATTCATGAACATTTTCAACTTTTTTGAAGTGTAAATCTTTTCATGAAAATTTTCAACTTTTTTGAAGCCGAAATCTTTTCATGAAAATTTTCAACTTTTTTGAAGTGTAAATCTTTTCATGAAAATTTTCAACTTTTTTGAAGCCGAAATCTTTTCATGAAAATTTTCAAGTTTTTGAAGCAGAAATCTTTTCATGAAAATCTTAGACTTTTTTGAAGTCGAAAAAATTCATGAACATTTTCAACTTTTTTGAAGTGTAAATCTTTTCATGAAAATTTTCAACTTTTTTGAAGCCGAAATCTTTTCATGAAAATTTTCAAGTTTTTGAAGCAGAAATCTTTTCATGAAAATCTTAGACTTTTTTGAAGTCGAAAAAATTCATGAACATTTTCAACTTTTTTGAAGTGTAAATCTTTTCATGAAAATTTTCAACTTTTTTGAAGCCGAAATCTTTTCATGAAAATTTTCAAGTTTTTGAAGCAGAAATCTTTTCATGAAAATCTTAGACTTTTTTGAAGTCGAAAAAATTCATGAACATTTTCAACTTTTTTGAAGTGTAAATCTTTTCATGAAAATTTTCAACTTTTTTGAAGCCGAAATCTTTTCATGAAAATTTTCAAGTTTTTGAAGCAGAAATCTTTTCATGAAAATCTTAGACTTTTTTGAAGTCGAAAAAATTCATGAACATTTTCAACTTTTTTGAAGTGTAAATCTTTTCATGAAAATTTTCAACTTTTTTGAAGCCGAAATCTTTTCATGAAAATTTTCAAGTTTTTGAAGCAGAAATCTTTTCATGAAAATCTTAGACTTTTTTGAAGTCGAAAAAATTCATGAACATTTTCAACTTTTTTGAAGTGTAAATCTTTTCATGAAAATTTTCAACTTTTTTGAAGCCGAAATCTTTTCATGAAAATTTTCAAGTTTTTGAAGCAGAAATCTTTTCATGAAAATCTTAGACTTTTTTGAAGTCGAAAAAATTCATGAACATTTTCAACTTTTTTGAAGTGTAAATCTTTTCATGAAAATTTTCAACTTTTTTGAAGCCGAAATCTTTTCATGAAAATTTTCAAGTTTTTGAAGCAGAAATCTTTTCATGAAAATCTTAGACTTTTTTGAAGTCGAAAAAATTCATGAACATTTTCAACTTTTTTGAAGTTTAAATCTTTTCATGAAAATTTTCAACTTTTTTGAAGCCGAAATCTTTTCATGAAAATTTTCAAGTTTTTGAAGCAGAAATCTTTTCTTGAAAATCTTAGACTTTTTTGAAGTCGAAAAAATTCATGAACATTTTCAACTTTTTTGAAGTGTAAATCTTTTCATGAAAATTTTCAACTTTTTTGAAGCCGAAATCTTTTCATGAAAATTTTTACCTTTTTTAAAGCCAAAATCCTGTCATGAAAAATTTATACTTTTTTGAAGCAGAAATCTATTCATGAAAATTTTCAACTTTATTCAAACTGATATTCTACATTCTCTAACTCAAAGTGTCGTTTCAAAGTAAAAATACTGTTAGAAGGAGTGATTCAGACAAAATTAGATGAAACAGCTGTACTGAGCGCAGTTACATGAAATGACATCAAAATCATCATTCCCTGAGCCAGACAACGCTATTAACAACTTTAGTGATCAAATTGAGCGTATCTTGCGAAGCTGAGCTCGAAAGTGACATGAAACATGTTTTTGAGACATAAAGTGACACTTACAGTGAATACCTGTCCTGACTACATTTTCTAACTGAAAGCGTCGTTTCAAAGTAAAAATACTGTTAGAAGGAGTGATTCAGACAAAATTAGATGAAACAGCTGTACTGGTAACAAATGAGCGCAGTTACATGAAATGACATCAAAATCAACATTCCCTGAGCCAGACAACGCTATTAACAGCTTTAGTGATCAAATTGAGCGTATCTTGCGAAGCTGAGCTCGAAAGTGACATGAAACATGTTTTTCAGACAAAAAGTGACACTTACTGTTCAGACTGCATTTTCTAACTCAAAGTGTCGTTTCAAAGTAAAAATACTGTTAGAAGGAGTTTTTCAGGCAAAATTAGATGAAACAGCTGTAGTGGTAAAAAATGAGCGCAGTTACATGAAATGACATCAAAATCAACATTCCCTGAGCCAGACAACGCTATTAACAGCTTTAGTGATCAAATTGAGCGTATCTTGCGAAGCTGAGCTCGAAAGTGACATGAAACATGTTTTTCAGACATAAAGTGACACTTACAGTGAATACCTGTCCTGACTACATTTTCTAACTCAAAGTGTCGTTTCAAAGTAAAAATACTGTTAGAAGGAGTGATTCAGACAATATTAGATGAAACAGCAGCACTGGTAACAAATGAGCGCAGTTACATGAAATGACATCAAAATCAACATTCCCTGAGCCAGACAACGCTATTAACAGCTTTAGTGATCAAATTGAGCGTTTCTTGCGAAGCTGAGCTCGAAAGTGACATGAAACATGTTTTTCAGACATAAAGTGACACTTACTGTTCAGACTACATTTTCTAACTCAAAGTGTCGTTTCAAAGTAAAAATACTGTTAGAGGGAGTGATTCAGACAAAATTAGATGAAACATCTGTACTGGTAACAAACAACGATATTAACAGCTTTAGTGATCAAATTGAGCGTATCTTGCGAAGCTGAGCTCGAAAGTGACATGAAACATGTTTTTGAGACATAAAGTGACACTTACTGTTCAAAACATGTTTCATGTCACTTTCGAGCTCAGCTTCGCAAGATACGCTCAATTTGATCACTAAAGCTGTTAATAGCGTTGTTTGTTACCAGTGCTGCTGTTTCATCTAATTTTGTCTGAATCACTCCTTCTAACAGTATTTTTACTTTGAAACGACACTTTGAGTTAGAAAATGTAGTCAGAACAGGTATTCACTGTAAGTGTCACTTTATGTCTCAAAAACATGTTTCATGTCACTTTCGAGCTCAGCTTCGCAAGATACGCTCAATTTGATCACTAAAGCTGTTAATAGCGTTGTCTGTCTCAGGGAATGTTGATTTTGATGTCATTTCATGTAACTGCGCTCATTTGTTACCAGTGCTGCTGTTTCATCTAATTTTGTCTGAATCACTCCTTCTAACAGTATTTTTACTTTGAAACGACACTTTGAGTTAGAAAATGTAGTCAGGACAGGTATTCACTGTAAGTGTCACTTTATGTCTGAAAAACATGTTTCATGTCACTTTCGAGCTCAGCTTCGCAAGATACGCTCAATTTGATCACTAAAGCTGTTAATAGCGTTGTCTGGCTCAGGGAATGTTGATTTTGATGTCATTTCATGTATAACTGCGCTCATTTGTTACCAGTACAGCTGTTTCATCTAATATTGTCTGAATCACTCCTTCTAACAGTATTTTTACTTTGAAACGACACTTTGAGTTAGAAAATGTAGAATATCAGTTTGAATAAAGTTGAAAATTTACATATAAAGATTTCAGCTTTAAAAAAGTTGAAAACTTTCATGAAGTATTTCAGCTTTGAAAAAGTTGAAAACTTTCATGAAGTATTTCGACTTCAAAAAAGTTGAAAATTTTCATGAAAAGATTTCATTTTCAAAAAAGTTCAAAATTTACATGAAAAGATTTCTGTTTCAAAAAAGTTGAAAATTTCAAGCTTTTTAAAAAGTTGAAAATTTTCATGAAGTATTTTTGCTTCAAAAAGTTGAAAACTTTCATGAAAAGATTTCGGATTTAAAAAAGTTGAAAATTTTAATGAAAACATTTCGGCTTCTAAAAAGTTGAAAATTTTCATGAAGTATTTCGGTTTCAAAAAATTTGAAAATTTACATGAAAAGATTTCTGCTTAAAAAAATTGAAAATTTTCATGAAAAGATTTCTGCTTGAAAATTTTCATAAAAGTATTTCTGCATTAAAAAAGTCAAAGATTTTCATGAAAAGATTTCGGATTTAAAAAAGTTGAAAATTTTCATAAAAAGATTTCTGCTTCAAAAAAGTTGAAAATTTTCATGAAAAGATTTAGGCTTCAAAAAAGTCGAAGATTTTCATGAAAAGATTTCTGCATGAAAATTTTCATGAAAAGATTTCTGCTTCAAAAAAGTCGAAGATTATCATGAAAAGATTTCGGCTACAAAAAAGTTGAAAATTTTCATAAAAAGATTTCTGCTTCAAAAAAGTCGAAGATTTTCATGAAAAGATTTCGGCTTCAAAAAAGTCAAAAATTTTCATGAAGTATTTTGGTTTCAAAAAAGTTGAAAATTTACATGAAAAGATTTCAGCTTCAAAAAAGTTGAAAATTTTCATGAAAAGATTTCGGCTTCAACAAAGTTGAAAATTTTCATGACAGGATTTTGGCTTTAAAAAAGGTAAAAAATTTCATGAAGTATTTCAGCTTCAAAAAATTTGAAAATTTTGATGAAAAGATTTCTGCTTCAAAAAAGTTCAAAATTTTCATGAAAAGATTTCGGCTTCAAAAAAGTTGAACATTTCCATGAAGTATTTCTGCTTCAAAAAAGTTGAAGATTTTCATGAAAAGATTTTTGCTTCAAAAAAGTTGAAAATTTTCATGAAGTATTTCGGTTTCAAAAAAGTTAAAAATTTACATGAAAAGATTTCGGCTTCAAAAAAGTTGAAAATTTTGATGAAAAGGTTTCATTTTCAAAAAAGTTGATAATTTTTATGAAAAGATTTCTGCTTCAAAAAAGTTGAAAATTTTCATGACAAGATTTTGGCTTCAAAAAAGTTGAAAATTTCCATGAAAAGATTTCAGCTTCAACAAAATTGAAAATTTTCATGAAAAGATTTCTGCTTGAAAATTTACATGAAAAGATTTCTGCTTCAACAAAGTTGAAAATTTTCATGAAAAGATTTCTGCTTCAAGAAAGTTAAAAATTTTCATGAAAAGATTTAGCCTTCAAAAAAGTTGAAAATTTTCATGAAAAGATTTCGGCTTCAAAAAAGTTGAACATTTTCATAAAGTATTTCTGCTTCAAAAAAGTTGAAGATTTTCATGAAAAGATTTCGGCTTCAACAAAGTTGAAAATTTTCATGACAGGATTTTGGCTTTAAAAAAGGTAAAAAATTTCATGAAGTATTTCAGCTTCAAAAAATTTGAAAATTTTGATGAAAAGATTTCTGCTTCAAAAAAGTTCAAAATTTTCATGAAAAGATTTCGGCTTCAAAAAAGTTGAACATTTCCATGAAGTATTTCTGCTTCAAAAAAGTTGAAGATTTTCATGAAAAGATTTTTGCTTCAAAAAAGTTGAAAATTTTCATGAAGTATTTCGGTTTCAAAAAAGTTAAAAATTTACATGAAAAGATTTCGGCTTCAAAAAAGTTGAAAATTTTGATGAAAAGGTTTCATTTTCAAAAAAGTTGATAATTTTTATGAAAAGATTTCTGCTTCAAAAAGTTGAAAATTTTCATGACAAGATTTTGGCTTCAAAAAAGTTGAAAATTTCCATGAAAAGATTTCAGCTTCAACAAAATTGAAAATTTTCATGAAAAGATTTCTGCTTGAAAATTTTCATGAAAAGATTTCTGCTTCAACAAAGTTGAAAATTTTCATGAAAAGATTTCTTCTTCAAGAAAGTTAAAAATTTTCATGAAAAGATTTAGCCTTCAAAAAAGTTGAAAATTTTCATGAAAAGATTTCGGCTACAAAAAAGTTGAACATTTTCATAAAGTATTTCTGCTTCAAAAAAGTTGAAGATTTTCATGAAAAGATTTCGGCTTCAACAAAGTTGAAAATTTTCATGACAGGATTTTGGCTTTAAAAAAGGTAAAAAATTTCATGAAGTATTTCAGCTTCAAAAAATTTGAAAATTTTGATGAAAAGATTTCTGCTTCAAAAAAGTTCAAAATTTTCATGAAAAGATTTCGGCTTCAAAAAAGTTGAACATTTTCATGACAAGATTTTGGCTTCAAAAAAGTTGAAAATTTCCATGAAAAGATTTCAGCTTCAACAAAATTGAAATTTTTCATTACAGGATTTTGGCTTTAAAAAAGTTGAAAATTTTCATGAAAAGATTTCTGCTTCAAAAAAGTTGAAAATTTTCATAAAAAGATTTCTGCTTCAAAAAAGTCGAAGATTTTCATGAAAAGATTTCGGCTTCAAAAAAGTCAAAAATTTTCATGAAGTATTTTGGTTTCAAAAAAGTTGAAAATTTCCATGAAAAGATTTCAGCTTCAACAAAATTGAAATTTTTCATTACAGGATTTTGGCTTTAAAAAAGTTGAAAATTTTCATGAAAAGATTTCTGCTTCAAAAAAGTTGAAAATTTTCATAAAAAGATTTCAGATTCAAAAAATTTGAAAATTTTGATGAAAAGATTTCTGCTTCAAAAAAGTTCAAAATTTTCATGAAAAGATTTCGGCTTCAAAAAAGTTGAACATTTCCATGAAGTATTTCTGCTTCAAAAAAGTTGAAGATTTTCATGAAAAGATTTTTGCTTCAAAAAAGTTGAAAATTTTCATGAAGTATTTCGGTTTCAAAAAAGTTAAAAATTTACATGAAAAGATTTCGGCTTCAAAAAAGTTGAAAATTTTGATGAAAAGGTTTCATTTTCAAAAAAGTTGATAATTTTTATGAAAAGATTTCTGCTTCAAAAAAGTTGAAAATTTTCATGACAAGATTTTGGCTTCAAAAAAGTTGAAAATTTCCATGAAAAGATTTCAGCTTCAACAAAATTGAAATTTTTCATTACAGGATTTTGGCTTTAAAAAAGTTGAAAATTTTCATGAAAAGATTTCTGCTTCAAAAAAGTTGAAAATTTTCATAAAAAGATTTCTGCTTCAAAAAAGTCGAAGATTTTCATGACAAGATTTCGGCTTCAAAAAAGTCAAAAATTTTCATGAAGTATTTTGGTTTCAAAAAAGTTGAAAATTTACATGAAAAGATTTCGGCTTCAAAAAAGTTGAAAATTTTCATGAAAAGATTTCTGCTTTAAAATTTTCATGAAAAGATTTCTGCTTCAACAAAGTTGAAAATTTTCATGAAAAGATTTCTGCTTCAACAAAATTGAAATTTTTCATTACAGGATTTTGGCTTTAAAAAAGTTGAAAATTTTCATGAAAAGATTTCTGCTTCAACAAAATTGAAATTTTTCATTACAGGATTTCTGCTTTAAAAAAGTTGAAAATTTTCATGAAAAGATTTCTGCTTCAAAAAAGTTGAAAATTTTCATAAAAAGATTTCTGCTTCAAAAAAGTCGAAGATTTTCATGAAAAGATTTCGGCTACAAAAAAGTCAAAAATTTTCATGAAGTATTTTGGTTTCAAAAAAGTTGAAAATTTACATGAAAAGATTTCAGCTTCAAAAAAGTTGAAAATTTTCATGAAAAGATTTCTGCTTTAAAATTTTCATGAAAAGATTTCTGCTTCAAAAAAGTTGAAAATTTTCATAAAAAGATTTCTGCTTCAAAAAAGTCGAAGATTTTCATGAAAAGATTTCGGCTTCAAAAAAGTCAAAAATTTTCATGAAGTATTTTGATTTCAAAAAAGTTGAAAATTTACATGAAAAGATTTCAGCTTCAAAAAAGTTGAAAATTTTCATGAAAAGATTTCTGCTTTAAAATTTTCATGAAAAGATTTCTGCTTCAACAAAGTTGAAAATTTTCATGAAAAGATTACTGCTTCAACAAAGTTAAAAATTTTCATGAAAAGATTTAGCCTTCAAAAAAGTCAAAAATTTTCATGAAAAGATTTCGGCTTCAAAAAAGTTGAACATTTTCATGAAGTATTTCAGCTTCAAAAAATTTGAAAATTTTGATGAAAAGATTTTTGATTCAAAAAAGTTGAAGATCTTCATGAAACGATTTCTGCTTCAAAAAAGTTGAACATTTTCATGAAAAAATTTCAGCTTCAAAAAAGTTGAAAATTTTCATGAAGTATTTCGGTTTCAAAAAAGTTAAAAATTTACATGAAAAGATTTCGGCTTCAAAAAAGTTGAAAATTTTGATGAAAAGGTTTCATTTTCAAAAAAGTTGATAATTTTTATGAAAAGATTTCTGCTTCAAAAAAGTTGAAAATTTTCATGAAAAGATTTTGGCTTCAAAAAAGTTGAAAATTTCCATGAAAAGATTTCAGCTTCAACAAAATTGAAATTTTTCATGAAAAGAGTTCGGCTTCAAAAAAGTTGAAGATTTTCATAAAGTATTTCTGCTTCAAAAAAGTTGAAGATTTTCATGAAAAGATTTCGGCTTCAACAAAGTTGAAAATTTTCATGAAAAGATTTCTGCTTCAAAAAAGTTGAACATTTTCATGAAGTATTTCAGCTTCAAAAAATTTGAAAATTTTGATGAAAAGATTTTTGCTTCAAAAAAGTTGAAGATCTTCATGAAACGATTTCTGCTTCAAAAAAGTTGAACATTTTCATGAAAAAATTTCAGCTTCAAAAAAGTTGAAAATTTTCATGAAGTATTTCGGTTTCAAAAAAGTAAAAAATTTACATGAAAAGATTTCGGCTTCAAAAAAGTCAAAAATTTTGATGAAAAGGTTTCATTTTCAAAAAAGTTGATAATTTTGATGAAAAGATTTCTGCTTCAAAAAAGTTCAAAATTTTCATGAAAAGATTTCGGCTTTAAAAAAGTTGAAAACTTTCATGAAAAGATTTCGGCTTCAAAAAAGTCAAAGATTTTCATGAAGTATTTCGGCTTCAAAAAAGTTGAAAATTTTCATGAAAATCTTCAACTTTCTTCATGCTGGCTGAGTTTTTCTTTGTTCTATCTTTTGAAATCAATTTATTTTATGATTGAATATTCCAAGTATTCTTTAAATATCTTGTTTTTGATTACCACCAATCACTATTTCCATTTTTACTTTCATGCTTTATGAACAAAAATAGCTTTTTTTATTACTACATCAAGTTTACACACATGGGTCAAAAATGACCCATACATCCAAGTGTGATTTAAAATTAAATGAATTAATACTATAATATTAATTTGTTTCAAGTAATTACTTTAGCAGTGAGTGGAGCCAAACACTTATGTATTTCATATTTGCAACATGTTTATTTGTCATTTTGTCACACATACACATACCTCTGATAACAGATAACACGGCTGTTGAACTGAACTGTATCTGTAATTTAACAACTGTAAACTGGTGAATGTGACCAAACAAAATGAAATACAACTGAACACATCACTAGAGCACAAATTGCCTTCTCAATTTTGACATGCCTCACAAATGATCACTAAGAGTTTGTGCTCCTTGCACACAGGCCTGGTGCACTGGGAACACTAGCTGCTGACTTTTCTGTCTTTGGTAACTGGGCAGATCGTGCACCTCTTCCTCTTCCTTTGGCCCTCCTGTCTGATGTCCTCTTGTGGCTGGGTGGTGGCTGTGTTTTGTTTTTTAAACCCACATCTTCCCATTGTTTCTTCTTCTGACTGCTGTCATCCACTGCTTTGTCATCATGCATAGTGCTCAGGAGGACAACAGCTTTTCCCTTCTTCTGCACATAGCTCACCATGGTCATGTTGCCATTGAATCCGAATTCTGAGCTATGAATCTCCCGTGATTTGGATGGCTTCATGATAGGTGGTATGTCCGATTTGTTCTGGCAAAGAGTCCCAACAATGGTCAGGTTCTTCTCGAGGAGCTTCTCAGCCAGCGGGACACTGGTGAAGAAGTTGCTAATTGTGATGTTGCGACCTATGAGAGGGGGAAAAGATTGTAAATTTACTCGACATGGAATTCTTTAAACTCTAACGCCATAATCTGTTGCATTGCATTGCATTTTATTCTGTTTTACTATTTTGCTTACAGAGAAATCAAATAAAAAAATAAAATACACATTATTAAAGATTGGGAAAAAGTATGTAGGTATTGTGCTAAAACTTAATACATTAGTTTCTCTATTGTACTTTACATTCACCTGTCTGTCTGATTCCACTGCACAATTGCTGGACGACATTCTCTCCAAGGTTCCTCTGAACCTGGCTGTCTCCCGGTATAGACAATTCCATCTATTGCATAAGGTACCCTTGCGTCGCACATCCAGAAGATTTTTATCCCATATTTTGCAGGCTTGCTGGGCATGTGTTGCCGTAACTTGCACCTGCCTCGGAATGGCACAAGCTGCTCATCTATGGTGACACAGTCACTGGGGATGAACTTTCTTCTGCAGTTGTCCAGGAAACAGTCCCACACGTACCTAAATGTCGCCATGTGGTGTGTTTCCAGCCGCAGAGCCCTGGTCCTCTTGTCGTCAAACCGTATGACGCGGCGGATATCTTCATATCTCCTAAGCCCCATGGTGGCCTTGTAAATTGGATTTTGCAGCGGATCCACAAACAGCTCCTGCAAGGCCACATCCCAGCTCTTCTCCCCCCCTGCAAGAATTGATGAAGGCCATCAATTCTTCTTTATCAATGCTTCTCCACTCTTTCCCTTTTGCTGTGGCTGTTCTTCGTCCCTCTAAGTTGGTACATATTAGAACCTCCTCAATGATGTTGTCACTCATGAACATATCCCAGGCATCTTTTGGTGAAACAGCTGGTGATCCAGGTGTAGGTCCTGGGCAGCTCCTCAGAATGTTATGGCTTCTTGTTCTGCCATGAATGGGGGGATTCTCATTCCAGTAAGATCCGTTTTTACTCAATCTATTGGACTGGGTCTGAGTTTCCTCTTCAGAGGACTCATCAGATGAGTCTTCTGTATCATCAGAGGAGTCTTCTTCATGGATTCCCAGACACACCCACAACTCCAGCTTGACCCTCTGGCAAATATTCTGGGTCATCATCATCAGAAATTTCAGACTCTGAATCAAGACAAATTGCCTCCTCATCTGGTTCTTCCTGCAGCATCGCTACAACCATCTCAGTAGTAAATCTGGGACCAGCCATACTCTGGATAAAGAAAATCAAAAGCACAATAAAATTTTCAGATGCACATCAATATACATACACATACATAGAGTTTTATTTTGGTGACTTGGCTAAGTAGCTTAGCTAAGTACTTTGCTAAGTAGCCTAGCAATCTACATAATAGTTAGCTAACTACAATAGAATTAGCTAACTAAAATAGAAGTGTCAACAGCTAGCTAGCTAATAGTAATTACTTGTAACTTTCTGACAAGTAATGTACTCACTCTCAAGGTAACCTAAACCTAATCAAATGTTATGTACAGTTATCTTTCACAATTGTCATCAAATATTTTCTAAAGTGATGTTAGAACAATTTAAAAACAATACTTACATGTATTAGATGTTCCAAGGGAGCTGTGCTGAGCTGTGAAATGTCTGAAACAACCACGTTTCACAGCAAATGCTATAGTAAATGCATGTGGGTCGTTTCTGGGGTCGTTTCTGACTTGATGTAGAAATACAAAAGCTGTGCTCGTTCATAAAGTAAGAAAGGAAAAATACAAATGATGATTTGTGCTTAACAAAAACAAGATATTTACTGCATACTTGGAAAAGAAAATGATAAAATGTATTTATTTCAAAGATATATCATAGAAACACTCAGCCATACATGAAATAACATAGAAAGTGGATTCATTTTTGACCCATGTTGTGCATTAGAAGGGTAATGATACAAAAATGTTTTTTATTCAAAAAGTAAGAAAGGAAAAAATAAAATAAGGATGTATGATGATCAAAAACAAGTTAATTGAGGAATACCTTGAATACTGAATGAAGAGATGAATTTATTGCAAAGATGTAGAAAATAAAAACTCAACCGGGTCACTTTGACATTTTTAAAGCAGAAATACTTCATGAAAATTTTCAACTTTTTTGAAGCCAAAATCTTTTCATGAAAATTTTCAACTTTTTTGAAGCCAAAATCTTTTCATGAAATACTTCGACTTTTTTGAAGCCGAAATACTTGATGAAAATTCTTACCTTTTTTAAAGCCATAATGCTGTCATGAAAATTTTCAACTTTTTTGAAGCTGAAATCTTTTCATGAAAATTTTCAACTTTTTTGAAGCCGAAATCTTTTCATGTAAATTTTCAACTTTTTTGAAGCCGAAATCTTTTCATAAAAATTTTCAACTTTTTTGAAGCAGAAATCTTTTCATGAAATACTTTGACTTTTTTGAAGCCGAAATACTTGATGAAAATTTTCAACTTTTTTGAAGCCGAAATCTTTTCATGAAAATTTTCAACTTTTTTGAAGCCGAAATCTTTTCATGAAAATTTTCAACTTTTTGGAGCCGAAATCTTGTCATGAAAATTTTTACCTTTTTTAAAGCCAAAATCCTGTCATGAAAATTTTCAACTTTTTTGAAGCAGAAATCTTTTCAAGAAAATCTTTGACTTTTTTGAAGCTGAAATCTTTTCATGAAAATTTTCAACTTTTTTGAAGCCGAAATCTTTTCATGAAAATTTTCAACCTTTTTGAAATAGAAATCTTTTCATGAAAATTTTCAACATTTTTGAAGCCGAAATACTTCATTAAAGTTTTCAACTTTTTTGATGCTGAAATCTTTTCATGAACATTTTAAACTTTTTTGAAGCCGAAATCTGTTCATGAAAATGTTCAACTTTTTTGAAGCAGAAATCTTTTCATGAAAATCTTCGACTTTTTTGCAGCCGAAATACTTCATGAAAATCTTCAACCTTTTTGAAGCCGAAATACTTCATGAAAATTTTTACCTTTTTCAAAGCTAAAATCCTGTCACGAAAATTTTCAACTTTTTTGAAGCAGAAATCTTTTCATGAAAATCTTCAACTTCTTTGAAGCCGAAATACTTCATGAAAGTTTTGGAATTTTTTGAAGCCGAAATCTTTTAATGAAAATTTTCAACTTTTTTGAAGCAGAAATCTTTTCATGAAAATCTTCGACTTTTTTGAAGTCGAAATAGTTCATGAAAGTTTTCAACCTTTTTGAAGCCGAAATCTTTTCATGAAATACTTCGACTTTTTTGAAGCCGAAATAGTTGATGAAAATTCTTACCTTTTTTAAAGCCATAATGGTGTCATGAAAATTTTCAACTTTTTTGAAGCTGAAATCTTTTCATGAAAATTTTCAACTTTTTTGAAGCCGAAATCTTTTCATGTAAATTTTCAACTTTTTTGAAGCCGAAATCTTTTCATGAAAATTTTCAACTTTTTTGAAGCAGAAATCTTTTCATGAAATACTTTGACTTTTTTGAAGCCGAAATACTTGATGAAAATTTTATACTTTTTTGAAGCCGAAATCTTTTCATGAAAATTTTCAACTTATTTGAAGCCGAAATCTTTTCATGAAAATTTTCAACTTTTTGGAGCTGAAATCTTGTCATGAAAATTTTTACCTTTTTTAAAGCCAAAATCCTGTCATGAAAATTTTCAAATTTTTTGAAGCAGAAATCTTTTCAAGAAAATCTTAGAATTTTTTGTAGTCGAAAAAATTCATGAACATTTTCCACTTTTTTGAAGCCGAAATCTTTTCATGAAAATTTTCAAACTTTTTGAAGTCGAAATCTTTTCATGAAAATTTTCAACTTTTTTGAAGCAGAAATCTTTTCATGAAAATCGTTGACTTTTTTGAAGTCGAAATAGTTCATGAAAGTTTTCAACCTTTTTGAAGCCGAAATACTTTATCAAAATTTTTACTTTTTGTAAAGCCAAAATCCTGTCATGAAAATTTTCAACTTTTTTGAAGCCGAAATCTTTTCATGAAAATGTGCAACTTTTTTGAAGCCGAAATCTTTTCATGAAAATTTTCAACTTTTTTGAAGCCGAAATCTTTTCATGAAAATTTTCAACTTTTTGGAGCCGAAATCTTGTCATGAAAGTTTTCATCTTTTTTGAAGTCTAAATCTTTTCATGAAAATCCTTGACTTTTTTGAAGCCCAAATCTTTTAATGTAAATTTTCAACCTTTTTGAAGCCGAAATACTTCATGAAAATGTTCGACTTTTCTGAAGCAGAAATCTTTTCATGAAAATCTTTGACTTTTTTGAAGCCGAAATACTTCATGAAAATTTTCAACTTTTTTGAAGCCGAAATCTTTTCATGCAAATTTTCAACTTTTTTGATGCCGAAATTGTTCATGAAAATTTTCAACTTTTTTGAAGCCGAAATCTTTTCATGAAAATTTTCAACTTTTTGAAGCCGAAATCTTTTCATGAAAATTTTCAACTTTTTTGAAGCCGAAATAATTCATGAAAATTTTTGACTTTTTTGAAAGCCGAAATCTTTTAATGTAAATTTTCAAATTTTTTGATGCCGAAATAGTTCATGAAAATTTTCAACTTTTTTGAAGCAGAAATCTTTTCATGAAAATTGTCAACTATTTTGAAGTCGAAATCTTTTAATGAAAATTTTTAACTTTTTTGAAGTTGAAAAAATACATGAAAATTTTCAACTTTTTGAAGCAGAAATCTTTTCATGAAAATTTTCAACTTTTTTGAAGCCGAAATACTTCATGAAAATTTTTGACTTTTTTGAAGCCGAAATCTTTTAATGTAAATTTTCAATTTTTTGATGCCGAAATAGTTCATGAAAATTTTCAACATTTTTGAAGCCGAAATCTATTCATGAAAATGTTCGACTTTTTTTAAGTCGAAAAAATTCATGAACATTTTCAACTTTTTTGAAGTGTAAATCTTTTCATGAAAATGTTCCACTTTTTTGAAGCCGAAAGCTTCTCATGAAAATTTTCAAGTTTTTGAAGCAGAAATCGTTTCATGAAAATCTTAGACTTTTTTGAAGTCGAAAAAATTCATGAACATTTTCAACTTTTTTGAAGCCGAAATCTTTTCATGAAAATTTTCAAGTTTTTGAAGCAGAAATCTTTTCATGAAAATCTTAGACTTTTTTGAAGTCGAAAAAATTCATGAACATTTTCAACTTTTTTGAAGTGTAAATCTTTTCAT
The DNA here is from genome assembly GCF_963930695.1 of Labrus bergylta. NCBI lineage: Eukaryota > Metazoa > Chordata > Actinopteri > Labriformes > Labridae > Labrus > Labrus bergylta. The sequence continues at coordinate 100,256 of NW_027077319.1, read as the reverse complement.
GAAAATTTTCAACTTTTTTGAAGCCGAAATCTTTTCATGAAAATTTTCAAGTTTTTGAAGCAGAAATCTTTTCATGAAAATCTTAGACTTTTTTGAAGTCGAAAAAATTCATGAACATTTTCAACTTTTTTGAAGTGTAAATCTTTTCATGAAAATTTTCAACTTTTTTGAAGCCGAAATCTTTTCATGAAAATTTTCAAGTTTTTGAAGCAGAAATCTTTTCATGAAAATCTTAGACTTTTTTGAAGTCGAAAAAATTCATGAACATTTTCAACTTTTTTGAAGTGTAAATCTTTTCATGAAAATTTTCAACTTTTTTGAAGCCGAAATCTTTTCATGAAAATTTTCAAGTTTTTGAAGCAGAAATCTTTTCATGAAAATCTTAGACTTTTTTGAAGTCGAAAAAATTCATGAACATTTTCAACTTTTTTGAAGTGTAAATCTTTTCATGAAAATTTTCAACTTTTTTGAAGCCGAAATCTTTTCATGAAAATTTTCAAGTTTTTGAAGCAGAAATCTTTTCATGAAAATCTTAGACTTTTTTGAAGTCGAAAAAATTCATGAACATTTTCAACTTTTTTGAAGTGTAAATCTTTTCATGAAAATTTTCAACTTTTTTGAAGCCGAAATCTTTTCATGAAAATTTTCAAGTTTTTGAAGCAGAAATCTTTTCATGAAAATCTTAGACTTTTTTGAAGTCGAAAAAATTCATGAACATTTTCAACTTTTTTGAAGTGTAAATCTTTTCATGAAAATTTTCAACTTTTTTGAAGCCGAAATCTTTTCATGAAAATTTTTACCTTTTTTAAAGCCAAAATCCTGTCATGAAAAATTTATACTTTTTTGAAGCAGAAATCTATTCATGAAAATTTTCGACTTTATTCAAACTGATATTCTACATTTTCTAACTCAAAGTGTCGTTTCAAAGTAAAAATACTGTTAGAAGGAGTGATTCAGACAAAATTAGATGAAACAGCTGTACTGGTAACAAATGAGCGCAGTTACATGAAATGACATCAAAATCATCATTCCCTGAGCCAGACAACGCTATTAACAACTTTAGTGATCAAATTGAGCGTATCTTGCGAAGCTGAGCTCGAAAGTGACATGAAACATGTTTTTGAGACATAAAGTGACACTTACAGTGAATACCTGTCCTGACTACATTTTCTAACTGAAAGCGTCGTTTCAAAGTAAAAATACTGTTAGAAGGAGTGATTCAGACAAAATTAGATGAAACAGCTGTACTGGTAACAAATGAGCGCAGTTACATGAAATGACATCAAAATCAACATTCCCTGAGCCAGACAACGCTATTAACAACTTTAGTGATCAAATTGAGCGTATCTTGCGAAGCTGAGCTCGAAAGTGACATGAAACATGTTTTTGAGACATAAAGTGACACTTACAGTGAATACCTGTCCTGACTACATTTTCTAACTGAAAGCGTCGTTTCAAAGTAAAAATACTGTTAGAAGGAGTGATTCAGACAAAATTAGATGAAACAGCTGTACTGGTAACAAATGAGCGCAGTTACATGAAATGACATCAAAATCAACATTCCCTGAGCCAGACAACGCTATTAACAGCTTTAGTGATCAAATTGAGCGTATCTTGCGAAGCTGAGCTCGAAAGTGACATGAAACATGTTTTTCAGACAAAAAGTGACACTTACTGTTCAGACTGCATTTTCTAACTCAAAGTGTCGTTTCAAAGTAAAAATACTGTTAGAAGGAGTTTTTCAGGCAAAATTAGATGAAACAGCTGTAGTGGTAAAAAATGAGCGCAGTTACATGAAATGACATCAAAATCAACATTCCCTGAGCCAGACAACGCTATTAACAGCTTTAGTGATCAAATTGAGCGTATCTTGCGAAGCTGAGCTCGAAAGTGACATGAAACATGTTTTTCAGACATAAAGTGACACTTACTGTTCAGACTACATTTTCTAACTCAAAGTGTCGTTTCAAAGTAAAAATACTGTTAGAGGGAGTGATTCAGACAAAATTAGATGAAACAGCTGTACTGGTAACAAACAACGATATTAACAGCTTTAGTGATCAAATTGAGCGTATCTTGCGAAGCTGAGCTCGAAAGTGACATGAAACATGTTTTTCAGACAAAAAGTGACACTTACTGTTCAGACTGCATTTTCTAACTCAAAGTGTCGTTTCAAAGTAAAAATACTGTTAGAAGGAGTTTTTCAGGCAAAATTAGATGAAACAGCTGTAGTGGTAAAAAATGAGCGCAGTTACATGAAATGACATCAAAATCAACATTCCCTGAGCCAGACAACGCTATTAACAGCTTTAGTGATCAAATTGAGCGTATCTTGCGAAGCTGAGCTCGAAAGTGACATGAAACATGTTTTTCAGACATAAAGTGACACTTACAGTGAATACCTGTCCTGACTACATTTTCTAACTCAAAGTGTCGTTTCAAAGTAAAAATACTGTTAGAAGGAGTGATTCAGACAATATTAGATGAAACAGCAGCACTGGTAACAAATGAGCGCAGTTACATGAAATGACATCAAAATCAACATTCCCTGAGCCAGACAACGCTATTAACAGCTTTAGTGATCAAATTGAGCGTATCTTGCGAAGCTGAGCTCGAAAGTGACATGAAACATGTTTTTCAGACATAAAGTGACACTTACTGTTCAGACTACATTTTTAACTCAAAGTGCCGTTTCAAAGTAAAAATACTGTTAGAAGGAGTGATTCAGACAAAATTAGATGAAACAGTTGTACTGGTAACAAATGAGCGCAGTTACATGAAATAACATCAAAATCAACATTCCCTGAGCCAGACAACGCTATTAAAAGCTTTAGTGATCAAATTGAGCGTATCTTGCGAAGTTGTGCTCGAAAGTGACATGAAACATGTTTTGAACAGTAAGTGTCACTTTATGTCTCAAAAACATGTTTCATGTCACTTTCGAGCTCAGCTTCGCAAGATACGCTCAATTTGATCACTAAAGCTGTTAATATCGTTGATTGTTAGCAGTACAGCTGTTTCAACTAATTTTGTCTGAAACACTCCTTCTAACAGTATTTTTACTTTGAAACGACGCTTTGAGTTAGAAAATGTAGTCAGAACAGGTATTCACTGTAAGTGTCACTTTATGTCTCAAAAACATGTTTCATGTCACTTTCGAGCTCAGCTTCGCAAGATACGCTCAATTTGATCACTAAAGCTGTTAATAGCGTTGTCTGGCTCAGGGAATGTTGATTTTGATGTCATTTCATGTAACTGCGCTCATTTGTTACCACTACAGCTGTTTCATCTAATTTTGTCTGAATCACTCCCTCTAACAGTATTTTTACTTTGAAACGACACTTTGAGTTAGAAAATGTAGTCTGAACAGTAAGTGTCACTTTATGTCTGAAAAACATGTTTCATGTCACTTTCGAGCTCAGCTTCGCAAGATACGCTCAATTTGATCACTAAAGCTGTTAATAGCGTTGTCTGGCTCAGGGAATGTTGATTTTGATGTCATTTCATGTAACTGCGCTCATTTTTTACCACTACAGCTGTTTCATCTAATTTTGCCTGAAAAACTCCTTCTAACAGTATTTTTACTTTGAAACGACACTTTGAGTTAGAAAATGCAGTCTGAACAGTAAGTGTCACTTTTTGTCTGAAAAACATGTTTCATGTCACTTTCGAGCTCAGCTTCGCAAGATACGCTCAATTTGATCACTAAAGCTGTTAATATCGTTGTTTGTTACCAGTACAGCTGTTTCATCTAATTTTGTCTGAATCACTCCCTCTAACAGTATTTTTACTTTGAAACGACACTTTGAGTTAGAAAATGTAGTCTGAACAGTAAGTGTCACTTTATGTCTGAAAAACATGTTTCATGTCACTTTCGAGCTCAGCTTCGCAAGATACGCTCAATTTGATCACTAAAGCTGTTAATAGCGTTGTCTGGCTCAGGGAATGTTGATTTTGATGTCATTTCATGTAACTGCGCTCATTTTTTACCACTACAGCTGTTTCATCTAATTTTGCCTGAAAAACTCCTTCTAACAGTATTTTTACTTTGAAACGACACTTTGAGTTAGAAAATGCAGTCTGAACAGTAAGTGTCACTTTTTGTCTGAAAAACATGTTTCATGTCACTTTCGAGCTCAGCTTCGCAAGATACGCTCAATTTGATCACTAAAGCTGTTAATATCGTTGTTTGTTACCAGTACAGCTGTTTCATCTAATTTTGTCTGAATCACTCCCTCTAACAGTATTTTTACTTTGAAACGACACTTTGAGTTAGAAAATGTAGTCTGAACAGTAAGTGTCACTTTATGTCTGAAAAACATGTTTCATGTCACTTTCGAGCTCAGCTTCGCAAGATACGCTCAATTTGATCACTAAAGCTGTTAATAGCGTTGTCTGGCTCAGGGAATGTTGATTTTGATGTCATTTCATGTAACTGCGCTCATTTGTTACCAGTACAGCTGTTTCATCTAATATTGTCTGAATCACTCCTTCTAACAGTATTTTTACTTTGAAACGGCACTTTGAGTTAGAAAATGTAGTCTGAACAGTAAGTGTCACTTTATGTCTCAAAAACATGTTTCATGTCACTTTCGAGCTCAGCTTCGCAAGATACGCTCAATTTGATCACTAAAGCTGTTAATATCGTTGTTTGTTACCAGTACAGCTGTTTCATCTAATTTTGTCTGAATCACGCCTTCTAACAGTATTTTTACTTTGAAACGACACTTTGAGTGAGAAAATGTAGTCTGAAAAGTAAGTGTCACTTTATGTCCCAAAAACATGTTTCATGTCACTTTCGAGCTCAGCTTCGCAAGATACGCTCAATTTGATCACTAAAGCTGTTAATAGCGTTTTCTGGCTCAGGGAATGTTGATTTTGATGTCATTTCATGTAACTGCGCTCATTTCTTACCAGTACAGCTGTTTCATCTAATTTTGTCTGAATCACTCCTTCTAACAGTATTTTTACTTTGAAACGACACTTTGAGTTAGAAAATGTAGAATATCAGTTTGAATAAAGTTGAAAATTTACATATAAAGATTTCAACTTTAAAAAAGTTGAAAACTTTCATGAAGTATTTCAGCTTTGAAAAAGTTGAAAACTTTCATGAAGTATTTCGACTTCAAAAAAGTTGAAAATTTCAAGCTTTTTAAAAAGTTGAAAATTTTCATGAAGTATTTTTGCTTCAAAAAGTTGAAAACTTTCATGAAAAGATTTCGGCTTCAAAAAAGTTGAAAATTTTCATGAAAAGATTTCTGCTTCAAAATTTTCATGAAAAGATTCATGAAAAGATTTCGGATTTAAAAAAGATGAAAATTTTAATGAAAACATTTCGGCTTCAAAAAAGTTGAAAATTTTCATGAAGTATTTCGGTTTCAAAAAAGTTGAAAATTTACATGAAAAGATTTCTGCTTAAAAAAATTGAAAATTTTCATGAAAAGATTTCTGCTTGAAAATTTTCATAAAAGTATTTCTGCATTAAAAAAGTCAAAGATTTTCATGAAAAGATTTCGGATTTAAAAAAGTTGAAAATTTTCATAAAAAGATTTCTGCTTCAAAAAAGTTGAAAATTTTCATGAAAAGATTTAGGCTTCAAAAAAGTCGAAGATTTTCATGAAAAGATTTCTGCATGAAAATTTTCATGAAAAGATTTCTGCTTCAAAAAAGTCGAAGATTTTCATGAAAAGATTTCGGCTACAAAAAAGTTGAAAATTTTCATAAAAAGATTTCTGCTTCAAAAAAGTCGAAGATTTTCATGAAAAGATTTCGGCTTCAAAAAAGTCAAAAATTTTCATGAAGTATTTTGGTTTCAAAAAAGTTGAAAATTTACATGAAAAGATTTCAGCTTCAAAAAAGTTGAAAATTTTCATGAAAAGATTTCTGCTTGAAAATTTTCATGAAAAGATTTCTGCTTCAACAAAGTTGAAAATTTTCATGAAAAGATTTCTGCTTCAACAAAGTTAAAAATTTTCATGAAAAGATTTAGCCTTCAAAAAAGTTGAAAATTTTCATGAAAAGATTTCGGCTTCAACAAAGTTGAAAATTTTCATGACAGGATTTTGGCTTTAAAAAAGGTAAAAAATTTCATGAAGTATTTCAGCTTCAAAAAATTTGAAAATTTTGATGAAAAGATTTCTGCTTCAAAAAAGTTCAAAATTTTCATGAAAAGATTTCGGCTTCAAAAAAGTTGAACATTTCCATGAAGTATTTCTGCTTCAAAAAAGTTGAAGATTTTCATGAAAAGATTTTTGCTTCAAAAAAGTTGAAAATTTTCATGAAGTATTTCGGTTTCAAAAAAGTTAAAAATTTACATGAAAAGATTTCGGCTTCAAAAAAGTTGAAAATTTTGATGAAAAGGTTTCATTTTCAAAAAAGTTGATAATTTTTATGAAAAGATTTCTGCTTCAAAAAAGTTGAAAATTTTCATGACAAGATTTTGGCTTCAAAAAATTTGAAAATTTCCATGAAAAGATTTCAGCTTCAACAAAATTGAAAATTTTCATGAAAAGATTTCTGCTTGAAAATTTCCATGAAAAGATTTCTGCTTCAAAAAAGTTGAAAATTTTCATAAAAAGATTTCTGCTTCAAAAAAGTCGAAGATTTTCATGAAAAGATTTCGGCTTCAAAAAAGTTGAAAATTTTCATGAAAAGATTTCTGCTTCAACAAAGTTAAAAATTTTCATGAAAAGATTTAGCCTTCAAAAAAGTTGAAAATTTTCATGAAAAGATTTCGGCTTCAACAAAGTTGAAAATTTTCATGACAGGATTTTGGCTTTAAAAAAGGTAAAAAATTTCATGAAGTATTTCAGCTTCAAAAAATTTGAAAATTTTGATGAAAAGATTTCTGCTTCAAAAAAGTTCAAAATTTTCATGAAAAGATTTCGGCTTCAAAAAAGTTGAACATTTCCATGAAGTATTTCTGCTTCAAAAAAGTTGAAGATTTTCATGAAAAGATTTTTGCTTCAAAAAAGTTGAAAATTTTCATGAAGTATTTCGGTTTCAAAAAAGTTAAAAATTTACATGAAAAGATTTCGGCTTCAAAAAAGTTGAAAATTTTGATGAAAAGGTTTCATTTTCAAAAAAGTTGATAATTTTTATGAAAAGATTTCTGCTTCAAAAAAGTTGAAAATTTTCATGACAAGATTTTGGCTTCAAAAAAGTTGAAAATTTCCATGAAAAGATTTCAGCTTCAACAAAATTGAAAATTTCCATGAAAAGATTTCTGCTTCAAAAAAGTTGAAAATTTTCATAAAAAGATTTCTGCTTCAAAAAAGTCGAAGATTTTCATGAAAAGATTTCGGCTTCAAAAAAGTCAAAAATTTTCATGAAGTATTTTGGTTTCAAAAAAGTTGACAATTTACATGAAAAGATTTCAGCTTCAAAAAAGTTGAAAATTTTCATGAAAAGATTTTTGCTTTAAAATTTTCATGAAAAGATTTCTGCTTCAACAAAGTTGAAAATTTTCATGAAAAGATTACTGCTTCAACAAAGTTAAAAATTTTCATGAAAAGATTTAGCCTTCAAAAAAGTTGAAAATTTTCATGAAAAGATTTCGGCTTCAAAAAAGTTGAACATTTTCATGAAGTATTTCAGCTTCAAAAAATTTGAAAATTTTGATGAAAAGATTTTTGCTTCAAAAAAGTTGAAGATCTTCATGAAACGATTTCTGCTTCAAAAAAGTTGAACATTTTCATGAAAAAATTTCAGCTTCAAAAAAGTTGAAAATTTTCATGAAGTATTTCGGTTTCAAAAAAGTTAAAAATTTACATGAAAAGATTTCGGCTTCAAAAAAGTTGAAAATTTTGATGAAAAGGTTTCATTTTCAAAAAAGTTAATAATTTTTATGAAAAGATTTCTGCTTCAAAAAAGTTGAAAATTTTCATGAAAAGATTTTGGCTTCAAAAAAGTTGAAAATTTCCATGAAAAGATTTCAGCTTCAACAAAATTGAAATTTTTCATGAAAAGAGTTCAGCTTCAAAAAAGTTGAACATTTTCATAAAGTATTTCTGCTTCAAAAAAGTTGAAGATTTTCATGAAAAGATTTCGGCTTCAACAAAGTTGAAAATTTTCATGACAGGATTTTGGCTTTAAAAAAGGTAAAAAATTTCATGAAGTATTTCAGCTTCAAAAAATTTGAAAATTTTGATGAAAAGATTTCTGCTTCAAAAAAGTTCAAAATTTTCATGAAAAGATTTCGGCTTCAAAAAAGTTGAACATTTCCATGAAGTATTTCTGCTTCAAAAAAGTTGAAGATTTTCATGAAAAGATTTTTGCTTCAAAAAAGTTGAAAATTTTCATGAAGTATTTCGGTTTCAAAAAAGTTAAAAATTTACATGAAAAGATTTCGGCTTCAAAAAAGTTGAAAATTTTGATGAAAAGGTTTCATTTTCAAAAAAGTTGATAATTTTTATGAAAAGATTTCTGCTTCAAAAAAGTTGAAAATTTTCATGACAAGATTTTGGCTTCAAAAAAGTTGAAAATTTCCATGAAAAGATTTCAGCTTCAACAAAATTGAAATTTTTCATTACAGGATTTTGGCTTTAAAAAAGTTGAAAATTTTCATGAAAAGATTTCTGCTTCAAAAAAGTTGAAAATTTTCATAAAAAGATTTCTGCTTCAAAAAAGTCGAAGATTTTCATGAAACGATTTCGGCTTCAAAAAAGTCAAAAATTTTCATGAAGTATTTTGGTTTCAAAAAAGTTGAAAATTTACATGAAAAGATTTCGGCTTCAAAAAAGTTGAAAATTTTCATGAAAAGATTTCTGCTTTAAAATTTTCATGAAAAGATTTCTGCTTCAACAAAGTTGAAAATTTTCATGAAAAGATTTCTGCTTCAACAAAATTGAAATTTTTCATTACAGGATTTTGGCTTTAAAAAAGTTGAAAATTTTCATGAAAAGATTTCTGCTTCAACAAAATTGAAATTTTTCATTACAGGATTTTGGCTTTAAAAAAGTTGAAAATTTTCATGAAAAGATTTCTGCTTCATAAAAGTTGAAAATTTTCATAAAAAGATTTCTGCTTCAAAAAAGTCGAAGATTTTCATGAAAAGATTTCGGCTTCAAAAAAGTCAAACATTTTCATGAAGTATTTTGGTTTCAAAAAAGTTGAAAATTTACATGAAAAGATTTCAGCTTCAAAAAAGTTGAAAATTTTCATGAAAAGATTTCTGCTTTAAAATTTTCATGAAAAGATTTCTGCTTCAAAAAAGTTGAAAATTTTCATAAAAAGATTTCTGCTTCAAAAAAGTCGAAGATTTTCATGAAAAGATTTTGGCTTCAAAAAAGTCAAAAATTTTCATGAAGTATTTTGGTTTCAAAAAAGTTGAAAATTTACATGAAAAGATTTCAGCTTCAAAAAAGTTGAAAATTTTCATGAAAAGATTTCTGCTTTAAAATTTTCATGAAAAGATTTCTGCTTCAACAAAGTTGAAAATTTTCATGAAAAGATTTCTGCTTCAACAAAGTTAAAAATTTTCATGAAAAGATTTCGGCTTCAAAAAAGTTGAACATTTTCATGAAGTATTTCAGCTTCAAAAAATTTGAAAATTTTGATGAAAAGATTTTTGCTTCAAAAAAGTTGAAGATCTTCATGAAACGATTTCTGCTTCAAAAAAGTTGAACATTTTCATGAAAAAATTTCAGCTTCAAAAAAGTTGAAAATTTTCATGAAGTATTTCGGTTTTCAAAAAAGTTAAAAATTTACATGAAAAGATTTCGGCTTCAAAAAAGTCAAAAATTTTGATGAAAAGGTTTCATTTTCAAAAAAGTTGATAATTTTCATGAAAAGATTTCGGCTTTAAAAAAGTTGAAAACTTTCATGAAAAGATTTCGGCTTCAAAAAAGTCAAAGATTTTCATGAAGTATTTCGGCTTCAAAAAAGTTGAAAATTTTCATGAAAATCTTCGACTTTCTTCATGCTGGCTGAGTTTTTCTTTGTTCTATCTTTTGAAATCAATTTATTTTATGATTGAATATTCCAAGTATTCTTTAAATATCTTGTTTTTGATTACCACCAATCACTATTTCCATTTTTACTTTCATGCTTTATGAACAAAAATAGCTTTTTTTATTACTACATCAAGTTTACACACATGGGTCAAAAATGACCCATACATCCAAGTGTGATTTAAAATTAAATGAATTAATACTATAATATTAATTTGTTTCAAGTAATTACTTTAGCAGTGAGTGGAGCCAAACACTTATGTATTTCATATTTGCAACATGTTTATTTGTCATTTTGTCACACATACACATACCTCTGATAACAGATAACACGGCTGTTGAACTGAACTGTATCTGTAATTTAACAACTGTAAACTGGTGAATGTGACCAAACAAAATGAAATACAACTGAACACATCACTAGAGCACAAATTGCCTTCTCAATTTTGACATGCCTCACAAATGATCACTAAGAGTTTGTGCTCCTTGCACACAGGCCTGGTGCACTGGGAACACTAGCTGCTGACTTTTCTGTCTTTGGTAACTGGGCAGATCGTGCACCTCTTCCTCTTCCTTTGGCCCTCCTGTCTGATGTCCTCTTGTGGCTGGGTGGTGGCTGTGTTTTGTTTTTTAAACCCACATCTTCCCATTGTTTCTTCTTCTGACTGCTGTCATCCACTGCTTTGTCATCATGCATAGTGCTCAGGAGGACAACAGCTTTTCCCTTCTTCTGCACATAGCTCACCATGGTCATGTTGCCATTGAATCCGAATTCTGAGCTATGAATCTCCCGTGATTTGGATGGCTTCATGATAGGTGGTATGTCCGATTTGTTCTGGCAAAGAGTCCCAACAATGGTCAGGTTCTTCTCGAGGAGCTTCTCAGCCAGCGGGACACTGGTGAAGAAGTTGCTAATTGTGATGTTGCGACCTATGAGAGGGGGAAAAGATTGTAAATTTACTCGACATGGAATTCTTTAAACTCTAACGCCATAATCTGTTGCATTGCATTGCATTTTATTCTGTTTTACTATTTTGCTTACAGAGAAATCAAATAAAAAAATAAAATACACATTATTAAAGATTGGGAAAAAGTATGTAGGTATTGTGCTAAAACTTAATACATTAGTTTCTCTATTGTACTTTACATTCACCTGTCTGTCTGATTCCACTGCACAATTGCTGGACGACATTCTCTCCAAGGTTCCTCTGAACCTGGCTGTCTCCCGGTATAGACAATTCCATCTATTGCATAAGGTACCCTTGCGTCGCACATCCAGAAGATTTTTATCCCATATTTTGCAGGCTTGCTGGGCATGTGTTGCCGTAACTTGCACCTGCCTCGGAATGGCACAAGCTGCTCATCTATGGTGACACAGTCACTGGGGATGAACTTTCTTCTGCAGTTGTCCAGGAAACAGTCCCACACGTACCTAAATGTCGCCATGTGGTGTGTTTCCAGCCGCAGAGCCCTGGTCCTCTTGTCGTCAAACCGTATGACGCGGCGGATATCTTCATATCTCCTAAGCCCCATGGTGGCCTTGTAAATTGGATTTTGCAGCGGATCCACAAACAGCTCCTGCAAGGCCACATCCCAGCTCTTCTCCCCCCCTGCAAGAATTGATGAAGGCCATCAATTCTTCTTTATCAATGCTTCTCCACTCTTTCCCTTTTGCTGTGGCTGTTCTTCGTCCCTCTAAGTTGGTACATATTAGAACCTCCTCAATGATGTTGTCACTCATGAACATATCCCAGGCATCTTTTGGTGAAACAGCTGGTGATCCAGGTGTAGGTCCTGGGCAGCTCCTCAGAATGTTATGGCTTCTTGTTCTGCCATGAATGGGGGGATTCTCATTCCAGTAAGATCCGTTTTTACTCAATCTATTGGACTGGGTCTGAGTTTCCTCTTCAGAGGACTCATCAGATGAGTCTTCTGTATCATCAGAGGAGTCTTCTTCATGGATTCCCAGACACACCCACAACTCCAGCTTGACCCTCTGGCAAATATTCTGGGTCATCATCATCAGAAATTTCAGACTCTGAATCAAGACAAATTGCCTCCTCATCTGGTTCTTCCTGCAGCATCGCTACAACCATCTCAGTAGTAAATCTGGGACCAGCCATACTCTGGATAAAGAAAATCAAAAGCACAATAAAATTTTCAGATGCACATCAATATACATACACATACATAGAGTTTTATTTTGGTGACTTGGCTAAGTAGCTTAGCTAAGTACTTTGCTAAGTAGCCTAGCAATCTACATAATAGTTAGCTAACTACAATAGAATTAGCTAACTAAAATAGAAGTGTCAACAGCTAGCTAGCTAATAGTAATTACTTGTAACTTTCTGACAAGTAATGTACTCACTCTCAAGGTAACCTAAACCTAATCAAATGTTATGTACAGTTATCTTTCACAATTGTCATCAAATATTTTCTAAAGTGATGTTAGAACAATTTAAAAACAATACTTACATGTATTAGATGTTCCAAGGGAGCTGTGCTGAGCTGTGAAATGTCTGAAACAACCACGTTTCACAGCAAATGCTATAGTAAATGCATGTGGGTCGTTTCTGGGGTCATTTCTGACTTGATGTAGAAATACAAAAGCTGTGCTCGTTCATAAAGTAAGAAAGGAAAAATACAAATGATGATTTGTGCTTAACAAAAACAAGATATTTACTGCATACTTGGAAAAGAAAATGATAAAATGTATTTATTTCAAAGATATATCATAGAAACACTCAGCCATACATGAAATAACATAGAAAGTGGATTCATTTTTGACCCATGTTGTGCATTAGAAGGGTAATGATACAAAAATGTTTTTTATTCAAAAAGTAAGAAAGGAAAAAATAAAATAAGGATGTATGATGATCAAAAACAAGTTAATTGAGGAATACCTTGAATACTGAATGAAGAGATGAATTTATTGCAAAGATGTAGAAAATAAAAACTCAACCGGGTCACTTTGACATTTTTAAAGCAGAAATACTTCATGAAAATTTTCAACTTTTTTGAAGCCAAAATCTTTTCATGAAAATTTTCAACTTTTTTGAAGCAGAAATCTTTTCATGAAATACTTCGACTTTTTTGAAGCCGAAATACTTGATGAAAATTCTTACCTTTTTTAAAGCCATAATGCTGTCATGAAAATTTTCAACTTTTTTGAAGCTGAAATCTTTTCATGAAATACTTTGACTTTTTTGAAGCCGAAATACTTGATGAAAATTTTCAACTTTTTTGAAGCCGAAATCTTTTCATGAAAATTTTCAACTTTTTTGAAGCCGAAATCTTTTCATGAAAATTTTCAACTTTTTGGAGCCGAAATCTTGTCATGAAAATTTTTACCTTTTTTAAAGCCAAAATCCTGTCATGAAAATTTTCAACTTTTTTGAAGCAGAAATCTTTTCAAGAAAATCTTTGACTTTTTTGAAGCTGAAATCTTTTCATGAAAATTTTCAACTTTTTTGAAGCCGAAATCTTTTCATGAAAATTTTCAACCTTTTTGAAATAGAAATCTTTTCATGAAAATTTTCAACATTTTTGAAGCCGAAATACTTCATTAAAGTTTTCAACTTTTTTGATGCTGAAATCTTTTCATGAACATTTTAAACTTTTTTGAAGCCGAAATCTTTTCATGAAAATGTTCAACTTTTTTGAAGCAGAAATCTTTTCATGAAAATCTTCGACTTTTTTGCAGCCGAAATACTTCATGAAAATCTTCAACCTTTTTGAAGCCGAAATACTTCATGAAAATTTTTACCTTTTTCAAAGCTAAAATCCTGTCACGAAAATTTTCAACTTTTTTGAAGCAGAAATCTTTTCATGAAAATCTTCAACTTCTTTGAAGCCGAAATACTTCATGAAAGTTTTGGAATTTTTTGAAGCCGAAATCTTTTAATGAAAATTTTCAACTTTTTTGAAGCCGAAATCTTTTCATGAAAATCTTCGACTTTTTTGAAGTCGAAATAGTTCATGAAAGTTTTCAACCTTTTTGAAGCCGAAATCTTTTAATGAAAATTTTCAACTTTTTTGAAGCAGAAATCTTTTCATGAAATACTTCGACTTTTTTGAAGCCGAAATAGTTGATGAAAATTCTTACCTTTTTTAAAGCCATAATGGTGTCATGAAAATTTTCAACTTTTTTGAAGCTGAAATCTTTTCATGAAAATTTTCAACTTTTTTGAAGCCGAAATCTTTTCATTTAAATTTTCAACTTTTTTGAAGCCGAAATCTTTTCATGAAAATTTTCAACTTTTTTGAAGCAGAAATCTTTTCATGAAATACTTTGACTTTTTTGAAGCCGAAATACTTCATGAAAATTTTATACTTTTTTGAAGCCGAAATCTTTTCATGAAAATTTTCAACTTATTTGAAGCCGAAATCTTTTCATGAAAATTTTCAACTTTTTGGAGCCGAAATCTTGTCATGAAAATTTTTACCTTTTTTAAAGCCAAAATCCTGTCATGAAAATTTTCAAATTTTTTGAAGCAGAAATCTTTTCAAGAAAATCTTTGACTTTTTTGAAGCTGAAATCTTTTCATGAAAATCTTAGAATTTTTTGACGTCGAAAAAATTCATGAACATTTTCCACTTTTTTGAAGCCGAAATCTTTTCATGAAAATTTTCAAACTTTTTGAAGTCGAAATCTTTTCATGAAAATTTTCAACTTTTTTGAAGCAGAAATCTTTTCATGAAAATCGTTGACTTTTTTGAAGTCGAAATAGTTCATGAAAGTTTTCAACCTTTTTGAAGCCGAAATACTTTATCAAAATTTTTACTTTTTGTAAAGCCAAAATCCTGTCATGAAAATTTTCAACTTTTTTGAAGCCGAAATCTTTTCATGAAAATGTGCAACTTTTTTGAAGCCGAAATCTTTTCATGAAAATTTTCAACTTTTTTGAAGCCGAAATCTTTTCATGAAAATTTTCAACTTTTTGGAGCCGAAATCTTGTCATGAAATTTTTCATCTTTTTTGAAGTCTAAATCTTTTCATGAAAATCCTTGACTTTTTTGAAGCCCAAATCTTTTAATGTAAATTTTCAACCTTTTTGAAGCCGAAATACTTCATGAAAATGTTCGACTTTTCTGAAGCAGAAATCTTTTAATGAAAATTTTTAACTTTTTTGAAGTTGAAAAAATACATGAAAATTTTCAACTTTTTGAAGCAGAAATCTTTTCATGAAAATTTTCAACTTTTTTGAAGCCGAAATACTTCATGAAAATTTTTGACTTTTTTGAAGCCGAAATCTTTTAATGTAAATTTTCAATTTTTTGATGCCGAAATAGTTCATGAAAATTTTCAACATTTTTGAAGCCGAAATCTATTCATGAAAATGTTCGACTTTTTTGAAGTCGAAAAAATTCATGAACATTTTCAACTTTTTTGAAGTGTAAATCTTTTCATGAAAATTTTCCACTTTTTTGAAGCCGAAATCTTCTCATGAAAATTTTCAAGTTTTTGAAGCAGAAATCTTTTCATGAAAATCTTAGACTTTTTTGAAGTCGAAAAAATTCATGAACATTTTCAACTTTTTTGAAGTGTAAATCTTTTCATGAAAATTTTCAACTTTTTTGAAGCCGAAATCTTTTCATGAAAATTTTCAAGTTTTTGAAGCAGAAATCTTTTCATGAAAATCTTAGACTTTTTTGAAGTCGAAAAAATTCATGAACATTTTCAACTTTTTTGAAGTGTAAATCTTTTCATGAAAATTTTCAACTTTTTTGAAGCCGAAATCTTTTCATGAAAATTTTCAAGTTTTTGAAGCAGAAATCTTTTCATGAAAATCTTAGACTTTTTTGAAGTCGAAAAAATTCATGAACATTTTCAACTTTTTTGAAGTGTAAATCTTTTCATGAAAATTTTCAACTTTTTTGAAGCCGAAATCTTTTCATGAAAATTTTCAAGTTTTTGAAGCAGAAATCTTTTCATGAAAATCTTAGACTTTTTTGAAGTCGAAAAAATTCATGAACATTTTCAACTTTTTTGAAGTGTAAATCTTTTCATGAAAATTTTCAACTTTTTTGAAGCCGAAATCTTTTCATGAAAATTTTCAAGTTTTTGAAGCAGAAATCTTTTCATGAAAATCTTAGACTTTTTTGAAGTCGAAAAAATTCATGAACATTTTCAACTTTTTTGAAGTGTAAATCTTTTCATGAAAATTTTCAACTTTTTTGAAGCCGAAATCTTTTCATGAAAATTTTCAAGTTTTTGAAGCAGAAATCTTTTCATGAAAATCTTAGACTTTTTTGAAGTCGAAAAAATTCATGAACATTTTCAACTTTTTTGAAGTGTAAATCTTTTCATGAAAATTTTCAACTTTTTTGAAGCCGAAATCTTTTCATGAAAATTTTCAAGTTTTTGAAGCAGAAATCTTTTCATGAAAATCTTAGACTTTTTTGAAGTCGAAAAAATTCATGAACATTTTCAACTTTTTTGAAGTGTAAATCTTTTCATGAAAATTTTCAACTTTTTTGAAGCCGAAATCTTTTCATGAAAATTTTCAAGTTTTTGAAGCAGAAATCTTTTCATGAAAATCTTAGACTTTTTTGAAGTCGAAAAAATTCATGAACATTTTCAACTTTTTTGAAGTGTAAATCTTTTCATGAAAATTTTCAACTTTTTTGAAGCCGAAATCTTTTCATGAAAATTTTTACCTTTTTTAAAGCCAAAATCCTGTCATGAAAAATTTATACTTTTTTGAAGCAGAAATCTATTAATGAAAATTTTCGACTTTATTCAAACTGATATTCTACATTTTCTAACTCAAAGTGTCGTTTCAAAGTAAAAATACTGTTAGAAGGAGTGATTCAGACAAAATTAGATGAAACAGCTGTACTGAGCGCAGTTACATGAAATGACATCAAAATCATCATTCCCTGAGCCAGACAACGCTATTAACAACTTTAGTGATCAAATTGAGCGTATCTTGCGAAGCTGAGCTCGAAAGTGACATGAAACATGTTTTTGAGACATAAAGTGACACTTACAGTGAATACCTGTCCTGACTACATTTTCTAACTGAAAGCGTCGTTTCAAAGTAAAAATACTGTTAGAAGGAGTGATTCAGACAAAATTAGATGAAACAGCTGTACTGGTAACAAATGAGCGCAGTTACATGAAATGACATCAAAATCAACATTCCCTGAGCCAGACAACGCTATTAACAGCTTTAGTGATCAAATTGAGCGTATCTTGCGAAGCTGAGCTCGAAAGTGACATGAAACATGTTTTTCAGACAAAAAGTGACACTTACTGTTCAGACTGCATTTTCTAACTCAAAGTGTCGTTTCAAAGTAAAAATACTGTTAGAAGGAGTTTTTCAGGCAAAATTAGATGAAACAGCTGTAGTGGTAACAAATGAGCGCAGTTACATGAAATGACATCAAAATCAACATTCCCTGAGCCAGACAACGCTATTAACAGCTTTAGTGATCAAATTGAGCGTATCTTGCGAAGCTGAGCTCGAAAGTGACATGAAACATGTTTTTGAGACATAAAGTGACACTTACAGTGAATACCTGTTCTGACTACATTTTCTAACTCAAAGCGTCGTTTCAAAGTAAAAATACTGTTAGAAGGAGTGTTTCAGACAAAATTAGTTGAAACAGCTGTACTGCTAACAATCAACGATATTAACAGCTTTAGTGATCAAATTGAGCGTATCTTGCGAAGCTGAGCTCGAAAGTGACATGAAACATGTTTTTGAGACATAAAGTGACACTTACTGTTCAAAACATGTTTCATGTCACTTTCGAGCACAACTTCGCAAGATACGCTCAATTTGATCACTAAAGCTTTTAATAGCGTTGTCTGGCTCAGGGAATGTTGATTTTGATGTTATTTCATGTAACTGCGCTCATTTGTTACCAGTACAACTGTTTCATCTAATTTTGTCTGAATCACTCCTTCTAACAGTATTTTTACTTTGAAACGGCACTTTGAGTTAAAAATGTAGTCTGAACAGTAAGTTTCACTTTATGTCTCAAAAACTTGTTTCATGTCACTTTCGAGCTCAGCTTCGCAAGATACGCTCAATTTGATCACTAAAGCTGTTAATATCGTTGTTTGTTACCAGTGCTGCTGTTTCATCTAATTTTGTCTGAATCACTCCTTCTAACAGTATTTTTACTTTGAAACGACACTTTGAGTTAGAAAATTTAGTCAGAACAGGTATTCACTGTAAGTGTCACTTTATGTCTCAAAAACATGTTTCATGTCACTTTCGAGCTCAGCTTCGCAAGATACGCTCAATTTGATCACTAAAGCTGTTAATAGCGTTGTCTGTCTCAGGGAATGTTGATTTTGATGTCATTTCATGTAACTGCGCTCATTTGTTACCAGTGCTGCTGTTTCATCTTATTTTTGATGAATCACTCCTTCTAACAGTATTTTTACTTTGAAACGACACTTTGAGTTAAAAAATGTAGTCAGAACAGGTATTCACTGTAAGTGTCACTTTATGTCTCAAAAACATGTTTCATGTCACTTTCGAGCTCAGCTTCGCAAGATACGCTCAATTTGATCACTAAAGCTGTTAATAGCGTTGTCTGTCTCAGGGAATGTTGATTTTGATGTCATTTCATGTAACTGCGCTCATTTGTTACCAGTGCTGCTGTTTCATCTTATTTTTGATGAATCACTCCTTCTAACAGTATTTTTACTTTGAAACGACACTTTGAGTTAAAAAATGTAGTCAGGACAGGTATTCACTGTAAGTGTCACTTTATGTCTCAAAAACATGTTTCATGTCACTTTCGAGCTCAGCTTCGCAAGAAACGCTCAATTTGATCACTAAAGCTGTTAATAGCGTTGTCTGGCTCAGGGAATGTTGATTTTGATGTCATTTCATGTAACTGCGCTCATTTGTTACCAGTGCTGCTGTTTCATCTAATTTTGTCTGAATCACTCCTTCTAACAGTATTTTTACTTTGAAACGACACTTTGAGTTAGAAAATGTAGAATATCAGTTTGAATAAAGTTGAAAATTTACATATAAAGATTTCAGCTTTAAAAAAGTTGAAAACTTTCTTGAAGTATTTCAGCTTTGAAAAAGTTGAAAACTTTCATGAAGTATTTCGACTTCAAAAAAGTTGAAAATTTTCATGAAAAGATTTCATTTTCAAAAAAGTTCAAAATTTACATGAAAAGATTTCTGTTTCAAAAAAGTTGAAAATTTCAAGCTTTTTAAAAAGTTGAAAATTTTCATGAAGTATTTTTGCTTCAAAAAGTTGAAAACTTTCATGAAAAGATTTCGGCTTCAAAAAAGTTGAAAATTTTCATGAAAAGATTTCTGCTTTAAAATTTTCATGAAAAGATTTCTGCTTCAACAAAGTTGAAAATTTTCATGAAAAGATTACTGCTTCAACAAAGTTAAAAATTTTCATGAAAAGATTTAGCCTTCAAAAAAGTTGAAAATTTTCATGAAAAGATTTCGGCTTCAAAAAAGTTGAACATTTTCATGAAGTATTTCAGCTTCAAAAAATTTGAAAATTTTGATGAAAAGATTTTTGCTTCAAAAAAGTTGAAGATCTTCATGAAATGATTTCTGCTTCAAAAAAGTTGAACATTTTCATGAAAAAATTTCAGCTTCAAAAAAGTTGAAAATTTTCATGAAGTATTTCGGTTTCAAAAAAGTTAAAAATTTACATGAAAAGATTTCGGCTTCAAAAAAGTTGAAAATTTTGATGAAAAGGTTTCATTTTCAAAAAAGTTGATAATTTTTATGAAAAGATTTCTGCTTCAAAAAAGTTGAAAATTTTCATGAAAAGATTTTGGCTTCAAAAAAGTTGAAAATTTCCATGAAAAGATTTCAGCTTCAACAAAATTGAAATTTTTCATGAAAAGAGTTCGGCTTCAAAAAAGTTGAACATTTTCATGAAGTATTTCTGCTTCAAAAAAGTTGAAGATTTTCATGAAAAGATTTCGGCTTCAACAAAGTTGAAAATTTTCATGACAGGATTTTGGCTTTAAAAAAGGTAAAAAATTTCATGAAGTATTTCAGCTTCAAAAAATTTGAAAATTTTGATGAAAAGATTTCTGCTTCAAAAAAGTTCAAAATTTTCATGAAAAGATTTCGGCTTCAAAAAAGTTGAACATTTCCATGAAGTATTTCTGCTTCAAAAAAGTTGAAGATTTTCATGAAAAGATTTTTGCTTCAAAAAAGTTGAAAATTTTCATGAAGTATTTCGGTTTCAAAAAAGTTAAAAATTTACATGAAAAGATTTCGGCTTCAAAAAAGTTGAAAATTTTGATGAAAAGGTTTCATTTTCAAAAAAGTTGATAATTTTTATGAAAAGATTTCTGCTTCAAAAAAGTTGAAAATTTTCATGACAAGATTTTGGCTTCAAAAAAGTTGAAAATTTCCATGAAAAGATTTCAGCTTCAACAAAATTGAAATTTTTCATTACAGGATTTTGGCTTTAAAAAAGTTGAAAATTTTCATGAAAAGATTTCTGCTTCAAAAAAGTTGAAAATTTTCATGACACCATTATGGCTTTAAAAAAGGTAAGAATTTTCATCAACTATTTCGGCTTCAAAAAAGTCGAAGTATTTCATGAAAAGATTTCTGCTTCAAAAAAGTTGAAAATTTTTATGAAAAGATTTCTGCTTCAAAAAAGTTGAAAATTTTCATGAAAAGATTTTGGCTTCAAAAAAGTTGAAAATTTCCATGAAAAGATTTCAGCTTCAACAAAATTGAAATTTTTCATGAAAAGAGTTCGGCTTCAAAAAAGTTGAACATTTTCATGAAGTATTTCTGCTTCAAAAAATTTGAAAATTTTGATGAAAAGATTTCTGCTTCAAAAAAGTTCAAAATTTTCATGAAAAGATTTCGGCTTCAAAAAAGTTGAACATTTCCATGAAGTATTTCTGCTTCAAAAAAGTTGAAGATTTTCATGAAAAGATTTTTGCTTCAAAAAAGTTGAAAATTTTCATGAAGTATTTCGGTTTCAAAAAAGTTAAAAATTTACATGAAAAGATTTCGGCTTCAAAAAAGTTGAAAATTTTGATGAAAAGGTTTCATTTTCAAAAAAGTTGATAATTTTTATGAAAAGATTTCTGCTTCAAAAAAGTTGAAAATTTTCATGACAAGATTTTGGCTTCAAAAAAGTTGAAAATTTCCATGAAAAGATTTCAGCTTCAACAAAATTGAAATTTTTCATTACAGGATTTTGGCTTTAAAAAAGTTGAAAATTTTCATGAAAAGATTTCTGCTTCAAAAAAGTTGAAAATTTTCATAAAAAGATTTCTGCTTCAAAAAAGTCGAAGATTTTCATGAAAAGATTTCGGCTTCAAAAAAGTCAAAAATTTTCATGAAAAGATTTCTGCTTTAAAATTTTCATGAAAAGATTTCTGCTTCAACAAAGTTGAAAATTTTCATGAAAAGATTTCTGCTTCAACAAAATTGAAATTTTTCATTACAGGATTTTGGCTTTAAAAAAGTTGAAAATTTTCATGAAAAGATTTCTGCTTCAACAAAATTGAAATTTTTCATTACAGGATTTTGGCTTTAAAAAAGTTGAAAATTTTCATGAAAAGATTTCTGCTTCATAAAAGTTGAAAATTTTCATAAAAAGATTTCTGCTTCAAAAAAGTCGAAGATTTTCATGAAAAGATTTCGGCTTCAAAAAAGTCAAAAATTTTCATGAAGTATTTTGGTTTCAAAAAAGTTGAAAATTTACATGAAAAGATTTCAGCTTCAAAATAGTTGAAAATTTTCATGAAAAGATTTCTGCTTTAAAATTTTCATGAAAAGATTTCTGCTTCAAAAAAGTTGAAAATTTTCATAAAAAGATTTCTGCTTCAAAAAAGTCGAAGATTTTCATGAAAAGATTTTGGCTTCAAAAAAGTCAAAAATTTTCATGAAGTATTTTGGTTTCAAAAAAGTTGAAAATTTTTATGAAAAGATTTCTGCTTCAAAAAAGTTGAAAATTTTCATGAAAAGATTTTGGCTTCAAAAAAGTTGAAAATTTCCATGAAAAGATTTCAGCTTCAACAAAATTGAAATTTTTCATGAAAAGAGTTCGGCTTCAAAAAAGTTGAACATTTTCATGAAGTATTTCTGCTTCAAAAAATTTGAAAATTTTGATGAAAAGATTTCTGCTTCAAAAAAGTTCAAAATTTTCATGAAAAGATTTCGGCTTCAAAAAAGTTGAACATTTCCATGAAGTATTTCTGCTTCAAAAAAGTTGAAGATTTTCATGAAAAGATTTTTGCTTCAAAAAAGTTGAAAATTTTCATGAAGTATTTCGGTTTCAAAAAAGTTAAAAATTTACATGAAAAGATTTCGGCTTCAAAAAAGTTGAAAATTTTGATGAAAAGGTTTCATTTTCAAAAAAGTTGATAATTTTTATGAAAAGATTTCTGCTTCAAAAAAGTTGAAAATTTTCATGACAAGATTTTGGCTTCAAAAAAGTTGAAAATTTCCATGAAAAGATTTCAGCTTCAACAAAATTGAAATTTTTCATTACAGGATTTTGGCTTTAAAAAAGTTGAAAATTTTCATGAAAAGATTTCTGCTTCAAAAAAGTTGAAAATTTTCATAAAAAGATTTCTGCTTCAAAAAAGTCGAAGATTTTCATGAAAAGATTTCGGCTTCAAAAAAGTCAAAAATTTTCATGAAGTATTTTGGTTTCAAAAAAGTTGAAAATTTACATGAAAAGATTTCGGCTTCAAAAAAGTTGAAAATTTTCATGAAAAGATTTCTGCTTTAAAATTTTCATGAAAAGATTTCTGCTTCAACAAAGTTGAAAATTTTCATGAAAAGATTTCTGCTTCAACAAAATTGAAATTTTTCATTACAGGATTTTGGCTTTAAAAAAGTTGAAAATTTTCATGAAAAGATTTCTGCTTCAACAAAATTGAAATTTTTCATTACAGGATTTTGGCTTTAAAAAAGTTGAAAATTTTCATGAAAAGATTTCTGCTTCATAAAAGTTGAAAATTTTCATAAAAAGATTTCTGCTTCAAAAAAGTCGAAGATTTTCATGAAAAGATTTCGGCTTCAAAAAAGTCAAAAATTTTCATGAAGTATTTTGGTTTCAAAAAAGTTGAAAATTTACATGAAAAGATTTCAGCTTCAAAATAGTTGAACATTTTCATGAAAAGATTTCTGCTTTAAAATTTTCATGAAAAGATTTCTGCTTCAAAAAAGTTGAAAATTTTCATAAAAAGATTTCTGCTTCAAAAAAGTCGAAGATTTTCATGAAAAGATTTTGGCTTCAAAAAAGTCAAAAATTTTCATGAAGTATTTTGGTTTCAAAAAAGTTGAATATTTACATGAAAAGATTTCAGCTTCAAAAAAGTTGAAAATTTTCATGAAAAGATTTCTGCTTTAAAATTTTCATGAAAAGATTTCTGCTTCAACAAAGTTGAAAATTTTCATGAAAAGATTTCTGCTTCAACAAAGTTAAAAATTTTCATGAAAAGATTTCGGCTTCAAAAAAGTTGAACATTTTCATGAAGTATTTCAGCTTCAAAAAATTTGAAAATTTTGATGAAAAGATTTTTGCTTCAAAAAAGTTGAAGATCTTCATGAAACGATTTCTGCTTCAAAAAAGTTGAACATTTTCATGAAAAAATTTCAGCTTCAAAAAAGTTGAAAATTTTCATGAAGTATTTCGGTTTCAAAAAAGTTAAAAATTTACATGAAAAGATTTCGGCTTCAAAAAAGTCAAAAATTTTGATGAAAAGGTTTCATTTTCAAAAAAGTTGATAATTTTGATGAAAAGATTTCAGCTTTAAAAAGTTGAAAACTTTCATGAAAAGATTTCGGCTTCAAAAAAGTCAAAGATTTTCATGAAGTATTTCGGCTTCAAAAAAGTTGAAAATTTTCATGAAAATCTTCGACTTTCTTCATGCTGGCTGAGTTTTTCTTTGTTCTATCTTTTGAAATCAATTTATTTTATGATTGAATATTCCAAGTATTCTTTAAATATCTTGTTTTTGATTACCACCAATCACTATTTCCATTTTTACTTTCATGCTTTATGAACAAAAATAGCTTTTTTTATTACTACATCAAGTTTACACACATGGGTCAAAAATGACCCATACATCCAAGTGTGATTTAAAATTAAATGAATTAATACTATAATAATAATTTGTTTCAAGTAATTACTTTAGCAGTGAGTGGAGCCAAACACTTATGTATTTCATATTTGCAACATGTTTATTTGTCATTTTGTCACACATACACATACCTCTGATAACAGATAACACGGCTGTTGAACTGAACTGTATCTGTAATTTAACAACTGTAAACTGGTGAATGTGACCAAACAAAATGAAATACAACTGAACACATCACTAGAGCACAAATTGCCTTCTCAATTTTGACATGCCTCACAAATGATCACTAAGAGTTTGTGCTCCTTGCACACAGGCCTGGTGCACTGGGAACACTAGCTGCTGACTTTTCTGTCTTTGGTAACTGGGCAGATCGTGCACCTCTTCCTCTTCCTTTGGCCCTCCTGTCTGATGTCCTCTTGTGGCTGGGTGGTGGCTGTGTTTTGTTTTTTAAACCCACATCTTCCCATTGTTTCTTCTTCTGACTGCTGTCATCCACTGCTTTGTCATCATGCATAGTGCTCAGGAGGACAACAGCTTTTCCCTTCTTCTGCACATAGCTCACCATGGTCATGTTGCCATTGAATCCGAATTCTGAGCTATGAATCTCCCGTGATTTGGATGGCTTCATGATAGGTGGTATGTCCGATTTGTTCTGGCAAAGAGTCCCAACAATGGTCAGGTTCTTCTCGAGGAGCTTCTCAGCCAGCGGGACACTGGTGAAGAAGTTGCTAATTGTGATGTTGCGACCTATGAGAGGGGGAAAAGATTGTAAATTTACTCGACATGGAATTCTTTAAACTCTAACGCCATAATCTGTTGCATTGCATTGCATTTTATTCTGTTTTACTATTTTGCTTACAGAGAAATCAAATAAAAAAATAAAATACACATTATTAAAGATTGGGAAAAAGTATGTAGGTATTGTGCTAAAACTTAATACATTAGTTTCTCTATTGTACTTTACATTCACCTGTCTGTCTGATTCCACTGCACAATTGCTGGACGACATTCTCTCCAAGGTTCCTCTGAACCTGGCTGTCTCCCGGTATAGACAATTCCATCTATTGCATAAGGTACCCTTGCGTCGCACATCCAGAAGATTTTTATCCCATATTTTGCAGGCTTGCTGGGCATGTGTTGCCGTAACTTGCACCTGCCTCGGAATGGCACAAGCTGCTCATCTATGGTGACACAGTCACTGGGGATGAACTTTCTTCTGCAGTTGTCCAGGAAACAGTCCCACACGTACCTAAATGTCGCCATGTGGTGTGTTTCCAGCCGCAGAGCCCTGGTCCTCTTGTCGTCAAACCGTATGACGCGGCGGATATCTTCATATCTCCTAAGCCCCATGGTGGCCTTGTAAATTGGATTTTGCAGCGGATCCACAAACAGCTCCTGCAAGGCCACATCCCAGCTCTTCTCCCCCCCTGCAAGAATTGATGAAGGCCATCAATTCTTCTTTATCAATGCTTCTCCACTCTTTCCCTTTTGCTGTGGCTGTTCTTCGTCCCTCTAAGTTGGTACATATTAGAACCTCCTCAATGATGTTGTCACTCATGAACATATCCCAGGCATCTTTTGGTGAAACAGCTGGTGATCCAGGTGTAGGTCCTGGGCAGCTCCTCAGAATGTTATGGCTTCTTGTTCTGCCATGAATGGGGGGATTCTCATTCCAGTAAGATCCGTTTTTACTCAATCTATTGGACTGGGTCTGAGTTTCCTCTTCAGAGGACTCATCAGATGAGTCTTCTGTATCATCAGAGGAGTCTTCTTCATGGATTCCCAGACACACCCACAACTCCAGCTTGACCCTCTGGCAAATATTCTGGGTCATCATCATCAGAAATTTCAGACTCTGAATCAAGACAAATTGCCTCCTCATCTGGTTCTTCCTGCAGCATCGCTACAACCATCTCAGTAGTAAATCTGGGACCAGCCATACTCTGGATAAAGAAAATCAAAAGCACAATAAAATTTTCAGATGCACATCAATATACATACACATACATAGAGTTTTATTTTGGTGACTTGGCTAAGTAGCTTAGCTAAGTACTTTGCTAAGTAGCCTAGCAATCTACATAATAGTTAGCTAACTACAATAGAATTAGCTAACTAAAATAGAAGTGTCAACAGCTAGCTAGCTAATAGTAATTACTTGTAACTTTCTGACAAGTAATGTACTCACTCTCAAGGTAACCTAAACCTAATCAAATGTTATGTACAGTTATCTTTCACAATTGTCATCAAATATTTTCTAAAGTGATGTTAGAACAATTTAAAAACAATACTTACATGTATTAGATGTTCCAAGGGAGCTGTGCTGAGCTGTGAAATGTCTGAAACAACCACGTTTCACAGCAAATGCTATAGTAAATGCATGTGGGTCGTTTCTGGGGTCATTTCTGACTTGATGTAGAAATACAAAAGCTGTGCTCGTTCATAAAGTAAGAAAGGAAAAATACAAATGATGATTTGTGCTTAACAAAAACAAGATATTTACTGCATACTTGGAAAAGAAAATGATAAAATGTATTTATTTCAAAGATATATCATAGAAACACTCAGCCATACATGAAATAACATAGAAAGTGGATTCATTTTTGACCCATGTTGTGCATTAGAAGGGTAATGATACAAAAATGTTTTTTATTCAAAAAGTAAGAAAGGAAAAAATAAAATAAGGATGTATGATGATCAAAAACAAGTTAATTGAGGAATACCTTGAATACTGAATGAAGAGATGAATTTATTGCAAAGATGTAGAAAATAAAAACTCAACCGGGTCACTTTGACATTTTTAAAGCAGAAATACTTCATGAAAATTTTCAACTTTTTTGAAGCCAAAATCTTTTCATGAAAATTTTCAACTTTTTTGAAGCAGAAATCTTTTCATGAAATACTTCGACTTTTTTGAAGCCGAAATACTTGATGAAAATTCTTACCTTTTTTAAAGCCATAATGCTGTCATGAAAATTTTCAACTTTTTTGAAGCTGAAATCTTTTCATGAAAATTTTCAACTTTTTTGAAGCCGAAATCTTTTCATGTAAATTTTCAACTTTTTTGAAGCCGAAATCTTTTCATAAAAATTTTCAACTTTTTTGAAGCAGAAATCTTTTCATGAAATACTTTGACTTTTTTGAAGCCGAAATACTTGATGAAAATTTTCAACTTTTTTGAAGCCGAAATCTTTTCATGAAAATTTTCAACTTTTTTGAAGCCGAAATCTTTTCATGAAAATTTTCAACTTTTTGGAGCCGAAATCTTGTCATGAAAATTTTTACCTTTTTTAAAGCCAAAATCCTGTCATGAAAATTTTCAACTTTTTTGAAGCAGAAATCTTTTCAAGAAAATCTTTGACTTTTTTGAAGCTGAAATCTTTTCATGAAAATTTTCAACTTTTTTGAAGCCGAAATCTTTTCATGAAAATTTTCAACCTTTTTGAAATAGAAATCTTTTCATGAAAATTTTCAACATTTTTGAAGCCGAAATACTTCATTAAAGTTTTCAACTTTTTTGATGCTGAAATCTTTTCATGAACATTTTAAACTTTTTTGAAGCCGAAATCTTTTCATGAAAATGTTCAACTTTTTTGAAGCAGAAATCTTTTCATGAAAATCTTCGACTTTTTTGCAGCCGAAATACTTCATGAAAATCTTCAACCTTTTTGAAGCCGAAATACTTCATGAAAATTTTTACCTTTTTCAAAGCTAAAATCCTGTCACGAAAATTTTCAACTTTTTTGAAGCAGAAATCTTTTCAAGAAAATCTTCAACTTCTTTGAAGCCGAAATACTTCATGAAAGTTTTGGAATTTTTTGAAGCCGAAATCTTTTAATGAAAATTTTCAACTTTTTTGAAGCCGAAATCTTTTCATGAAAATCTTCGACTTTTTTGAAGTCGAAATAGTTCATGAAAGTTTTCAACATTTTTGAAGCCGAAATCTTTTAATGAAAATTTTCAACTTTTTTGAAGCAGAAATCTTTTCATGAAATACTTCGACTTTTTTGAAGCCGAAATAGTTGATGAAAATTCTTACCTTTTTTAAAGCCATAATGGTGTCATGAAAATTTTCAACTTTTTTGAAGCTGAAATCTTTTCATGAAAATTTTCAACTTTTTTGAAGCCGAAATCTTTTCATTTAAATTTTCAACTTTTTTGAAGCCGAAATCTTTTCATGAAAATTTTCAACTTTTTTGAAGCAGAAATCTTTTCATGAAATACTTTGACTTTTTTGAAGCCGAAATACTTCATGAAAATTTTATACTTTTTTGAAGCCGAAATCTTTTCATGAAAATTTTCAACTTATTTGAAGCCGAAATCTTTTCATGAAAATTTTCAACTTTTTGGAGCCGAAATCTTGTCATGAAAATTTTTACCTTTTTTAAAGCCAAAATCCTGTCATGAAAATTTTCAAATTTTTTGAAGCAGAAATCTTTTCAAGAAAATCTTTGACTTTTTTGAAGCTGAAATCTTTTCATGAAAATCTTAGAATTTTTTGACGTCGAAAAAATTCATGAACATTTTCCACTTTTTTGAAGCCGAAATCTTTTCATGAAAATTTTCAAACTTTTTGAAGTCGAAATCTTTTCATGAAAATTTTCAACTTTTTTGAAGCAGAAATCTTTTCATGAAAATCGTTGACTTTTTTGAAGTCGAAATAGTTCATGAAAGTTTTCAACCTTTTTGAAGCCGAAATACTTTATCAAAATTTTTACTTTTTGTAAAGCCAAAATCCTGTCATGAAAATTTTCAACTTTTTTGAAGCCGAAATCTTTTCATGAAAATGTGCAACTTTTTTGAAGCCGAAATCTTTTCATGAAAATTTTCAACTTTTTTGAAGCCGAAATCTTTTCATGAAAATTTTCAACTTTTTGGAGCCGAAATCTTGTCATGAAATTTTTCATCTTTTTTGAAGTCTAAATCTTTTCATGAAAATCCTTGACTTTTTTGAAGCCCAAATCTTTTAATGTAAATTTTCAACCTTTTTGAAGCCGAAATACTTCATGAAAATGTTCGACTTTTCTGAAGCAGAAATCTTTTAATGAAAATTTTTAACTTTTTTGAAGTTGAAAAAATACATGAAAATTTTCAACTTTTTGAAGCAGAAATCTTTTCATGAAAATTTTCAACTTTTTTGAAGCCGAAATACTTCATGAAAATTTTTGACTTTTTTGAAGCCGAAATCTTTTAATGTAAATTTTCAATTTTTTGATGCCGAAATAGTTCATGAAAATTTTCAACATTTTTGAAGCCGAAATCTATTCATGAAAATGTTCGACTTTTTTTAAGTCGAAAAAATTCATGAACATTTTCAACTTTTTTGAAGTGTAAATCTTTTCATGAAAATTTTCCACTTTTTTGAAGCCGAAATCTTCTCATGAAAATTTTCAAGTTTTTGAAGCAGAAATCTTTTCATGAAAATCTTAGACTTTTTTGAAGTCGAAAAAATTCATGAACATTTTCAACTTTTTTGAAGTGTAAATCTTTTCATGAAAATTTTCAACTTTTTTGAAGCCGAAATCTTTTCATGAAAATTTTCAAGTTTTTGAAGCAGAAATCTTTTCATGAAAATCTTAGACTTTTTTGAAGTCGAAAAAATTCATGAACATTTTCAACTTTTTTGAAGTGTAAATCTTTTCATGAAAATTTTCAACTTTTTTGAAGCCGAAATCTTTTCATGAAAATTTTCAAGTTTTTGAAGCAGAAATCTTTTCATGAAAATCTTAGACTTTTTTGAAGTCGAAAAAATTCATGAACATTTTCAACTTTTTTGAAGTGTAAATCTTTTCATGAAAATTTTCAACTTTTTTGAAGCCGAAATCTTTTCATGAAAATTTTCAAGTTTTTGAAGCAGAAATCTTTTCATGAAAATCTTAGACTTTTTTGAAGTCGAAAAAATTCATGAACATTTTCAACTTTTTTGAAGTGTAAATCTTTTCATGAAAATTTTCAACTTTTTTGAAGCCGAAATCTTTTCATGAAAATTTTCAAGTTTTTGAAGCAGAAATCTTTTCATGAAAATCTTAGACTTTTTTGAAGTCGAAAAAATTCATGAACATTTTCAACTTTTTTGAAGTGTAAATCTTTTCATGAAAATTTTCAACTTTTTTGAAGCCGAAATCTTTTCATGAAAATTTTTACCTTTTTTAAAGCCAAAATCCTGTCATGAAAAATTTATACTTTTTTGAAGCAGAAATCTATTAATGAAAATTTTCGACTTTATTCAAACTGATATTCTACATTTTCTAACTCAAAGTGTCGTTTCAAAGTAAAAATACTGTTAGAAGGAGTGATTCAGACAAAATTAGATGAAACAGCTGTACTGAGCGCAGTTACATGAAATGACATCAAAATCATCATTCCCTGAGCCAGACAACGCTATTAACAACTTTAGTGATCAAATTGAGCGTATCTTGCGAAGCTGAGCTCGAAAGTGACATGAAACATGTTTTTGAGACATAAAGTGACACTTACAGTGAATACCTGTCCTGACTACATTTTCTAACTGAAAGCGTCGTTTCAAAGTAAAAATACTGTTAGAAGGAGTGATTCAGACAAAATTAGATGAAACAGCTGTACTGGTAACAAATGAGCGCAGTTACATGAAATGACATCAAAATCAACATTCCCTGAGCCAGACAACGCTATTAACAGCTTTAGTGATCAAATTGAGCGTATCTTGCGAAGCTGAGCTCGAAAGTGACATGAAACATGTTTTTCAGACAAAAAGTGACACTTACTGTTCAGACTGCATTTTCTAACTCAAAGTGTCGTTTCAAAGTAAAAATACTGTTAGAAGGAGTTTTTCAGGCAAAATTAGATGAAACAGCTGTAGTGGTAAAAAATGAGCGCAGTTACATGAAATGACATCAAAATCAACATTCCCTGAGCCAGACAACGCTATTAACAGCTTTAGTGATCAAATTGAGCGTATCTTGCGAAGCTGAGCTCGAAAGTGACATGAAACATGTTTTTCAGACATAAAGTGACACTTACTGTTCAGACTACATTTTCTAACTCAAAGTGTCGTTTCAAAGTAAAAATACTGTTAGAGGGAGTGATTCAGACAAAATTAGATGAAACAGCTGTAGTGGTAACAAATGAGCGCAGTTACATGAAATGACATCAAAATCAACATTCCCTGAGCCAGACAACGCTATTAACAGCTTTAGTGATCAAATTGAGCGTATCTTGCGAAGCTGAGCTCGAAAGTGACATGAAACATGTTTTTGAGACATAAAGTGACACTTACAGTGAATACCTGTTCTGACTACATTTTCTAACTCAAAGCGTCGTTTCAAAGTAAAAATACTGTTAGAAGGAGTGTTTCAGACAAAATTAGTTGAAACAGCTGTACTGCTAACAATCAACGATATTAACAGCTTTAGTGATCAAATTGAGCGTATCTTGCGAAGCTGAGCTCGAAAGTGACATGAAACATGTTTTTGAGACATAAAGTGACACTTACTGTTCAAAACATGTTTCATGTCACTTTCGAGCACAACTTCGCAAGATACGCTCAATTTGATCACTAAAGCTTTTAATAGCGTTGTCTGGCTCAGGGAATGTTGATTTTGATGTTATTTCATGTAACTGCGCTCATTTGTTACCAGTACAACTGTTTCATCTAATTTTGTCTGAATCACTCCTTCTAACAGTATTTTTACTTTGAAACGGCACTTTGAGTTAAAAATGTAGTCTGAACAGTAAGTTTCACTTTATGTCTCAAAAACTTGTTTCATGTCACTTTCGAGCTCAGCTTCGCAAGATACGCTCAATTTGATCACTAAAGCTGTTAATATCGTTGTTTGTTACCAGTGCTGCTGTTTCATCTAATTTTGTCTGAATCACTCCTTCTAACAGTATTTTTACTTTGAAACGACACTTTGAGTTAGAAAATTTAGTCAGAACAGGTATTCACTGTAAGTGTCACTTTATGTCTGAAAAACATGTTTCATGTCACTTTCGAGCTCAGCTTCGCAAGATACGCTCAATTTGATCACTAAAGCTGTTAATAGCGTTGTCTGTCTCAGGGAATGTTGATTTTGATGTCATTTCATGTAACTGCG
This sequence comes from Labrus bergylta, assembly GCF_963930695.1. Lineage (NCBI taxonomy): Eukaryota > Metazoa > Chordata > Actinopteri > Labriformes > Labridae > Labrus > Labrus bergylta. The sequence continues at coordinate 68,163 of NW_027077319.1, read as the reverse complement.
CTCATTTGTTACCAGTGCTGCTGTTTCATCTTATTTTTGATGAATCACTCCTTCTAACAGTATTTTTACTTTGAAACGACACTTTGAGTTAAAAAATGTAGTCAGGACAGGTATTCACTGTAAGTGTCACTTTATGTCTCAAAAACATGTTTCATGTCACTTTCGAGCTCAGCTTCGCAAGAAACGCTCAATTTGATCACTAAAGCTGTTAATAGCGTTGTCTGGCTCAGGGAATGTTGATTTTGATGTCATTTCATGTAACTGCGCTCATTTGTTACCAGTGCTGCTGTTTCATCTAATTTTGTCTGAATCACTCCTTCTAACAGTATTTTTACTTTGAAACGACACTTTGAGTTAGAAAATGTAGTCAGGACAGGTATTCACTGTAAGTGTCACTTTATGTCTGAAAAACATGTTTCATGTCACTTTCGAGCTCAGCTTCGCAAGATACGCTCAATTTGATCACTAAAGCTGTTAATATCGTTGTTTGTTACGTACAGCTGTTTCATCTAATTTTGTCTGAATCACGCCTTCTAACGGTATTTTTACTTTGAAACGACACTTTGAGTGAGAAAATGTAGTCTGAAAAGTAAGTGTCACTTTATGTCCCAAAAACATGTTTCATGTCACTTTCGAGCTCAGCTTCGCAAGATACGCTCAATTTGATCACTAAAGCTGTTAATAGCGTTTTCTGGCTCAGGGAATGTTGATTTTGATGTCATTTCATGTAACTGCGCTCATTTCTTACCAGTACAGCTGTTTCATCTAATTTTGTCTGAATCACTCCTTCTAACAGTATTTTTACTTTGAAACGACACTTTGAGTTAGAAAATGTAGAATATCAGTTTGAATAAAGTTGAAAATTTACATATAAAGATTTCAGCTTTAAAAAAGTTGAAAACTTTCATGAAGTATTTCAGCTTTGAAAAAGTTGAAAACTTTCATGAAGTATTTCGACTTCAAAAAAGTTGAAAATTTTCATGAAAAGATTTCATTTTCAAAAAAGTTCAAAATTTACATGAAAAGATTTCTGTTTCAAAAAAGTTGAAAATTTCAAGCTTTTTAAAAAGTTGAAAATTTTCATGAAGTATTTTTGCTTCAAAAAGTTGAAAACTTTCATGAAAAGATTTCGGCTTCAAAAAAGTTGAAAATTTTCATGAAAAGATTTCTGCTTTAAAATTTTCATGAAAAGATTTCTGCTTCAACAAAGTTGAAAATTTTCATGAAAAGATTACTGCTTCAACAAAGTTAAAAATTTTCATGAAAAGATTTAGCCTTCAAAAAAGTTGAAAATTTTCATGAAAAGATTTCGGCTTCAAAAAAGTTGAACATTTTCATGAAGTATTTCAGCTTCAAAAAATTTGAAAATTTTGATGAAAAGATTTTTGCTTCAAAAAAGTTGAAGATCTTCATGAAATGATTTCTGCTTCAAAAAAGTTGAACATTTTCATGAAAAAATTTCAGCTTCAAAAAAGTTGAAAATTTTCATGAAGTATTTCGGTTTCAAAAAAGTTAAAAATTTACATGAAAAGATTTCGGCTTCAAAAAAGTTGAAAATTTTGATGAAAAGGTTTCATTTTCAAAAAAGTTGATAATTTTTATGAAAAGATTTCTGCTTCAAAAAAGTTGAAAATTTTCATGAAAAGATTTTGGCTTCAAAAAAGTTGAAAATTTCCATGAAAAGATTTCAGCTTCAACAAAATTGAAATTTTTCATGAAAAGAGTTCGGCTTCAAAAAAGTTGAACATTTTCATGAAGTATTTCTGCTTCAAAAAAGTTGAAGATTTTCATGAAAAGATTTCGGCTTCAACAAAGTTGAAAATTTTCATGACAGGATTTTGGCTTTAAAAAAGGTAAAAAATTTCATGAAGTATTTCAGCTTCAAAAAATTTGAAAATTTTGATGAAAAGATTTCTGCTTCAAAAAAGTTCAAAATTTTCATGAAAAGATTTCGGCTTCAAAAAAGTTGAACATTTCCATGAAGTATTTCTGCTTCAAAAAAGTTGAAGATTTTCATGAAAAAATTTTTGCTTCAAAAAAGTTGAAAATTTTCATGAAGTATTTCGGTTTCAAAAAAGTTAAAAATTTACATGAAAAGATTTCGGCTTCAAAAAAGTTGAAAATTTTGATGAAAAGGTTTCATTTTCAAAAAAGTTGATAATTTTTATGAAAAGATTTCTGCTTCAAAAAAGTTGAAAATTTTCATGACAAGATTTTGGCTTCAAAAAAGTTGAAAATTTCCATGAAAAGATTTCAGCTTCAACAAAATTGAAATTTTTCATGAAAAGAGTTCGGCTTCAAAAAAGTTGAACATTTTCATGAAGTATTTCTGCTTCAAAAAATTTGAAAATTTTGATGAAAAGATTTCTGCTTCAAAAAAGTTCAAAATTTTCATGAAAAGATTTCGGCTTCAAAAAAGTTGAACATTTCCATGAAGTATTTCTGCTTCAAAAAAGTTGAAGATTTTCATGAAAAGATTTTTGCTTCAAAAAAGTTGAAAATTTTCATGAAGTATTTCGGTTTCAAAAAAGTTAAAAATTTACATGAAAAGATTTCGGCTTCAAAAAAGTTGAAAATTTTGATGAAAAGGTTTCATTTTCAAAAAAGTTGATAATTTTTATGAAAAGATTTCTGCTTCAAAAAAGTTGAAAATTTTCATGACAAGATTTTGGCTTCAAAAAAGTTGAAAATTTCCATGAAAAGATTTCAGCTTCAACAAAATTGAAATTTTTCATTACAGGATTTTGGCTTTAAAAAAGTTGAAAATTTTCATGAAAAGATTTCTGCTTCAAAAAAGTTGAAAATTTTCATAAAAAGATTTCTGCTTCAAAAAAGTCGAAGATTTTCATGAAAAGATTTCGGCTTCAAAAAAGTCAAAAATTTTCATGAAGTATTTTGGTTTCAAAAAAGTTGAAAATTTACATGAAAAGATTTCGGCTTCAAAAAAGTTGAAAATTTTCATGAAAAGATTTCTGCTTTAAAATTTTCATGAAAAGATTTCTGCTTCAACAAAGTTGAAAATTTTCATGAAAAGATTTCTGCTTCAACAAAATTGAAATTTTTCATTACAGGATTTTGGCTTTAAAAAAGTTGAAAATTTTCATGAAAAGATTTCTGCTTCAACAAAATTGAAATTTTTCATTACAGGATTTTGGCTTTAAAAAAGTTGAAAATTTTCATGAAAAGATTTCTGCTTCATAAAAGTTGAAAATTTTCATAAAAAGATTTCTGCTTCAAAAAAGTCGAAGATTTTCATGAAAAGATTTCGGCTTCAAAAAAGTCAAAAATTTTCATGAAGTATTTTGGTTTCAAAAAAGTTGAAAATTTACATGAAAAGATTTCAGCTTCAAAATAGTTGAAAATTTTCATGAAAAGATTTCTGCTTTAAAATTTTCATGAAAAGATTTCTGCTTCAAAAAAGTTGAAAATTTTCATAAAAAGATTTCTGCTTCAAAAAAGTCGAAGATTTTCATGAAAAGATTTTGGCTTCAAAAAAGTCAAAAATTTTCATGAAGTATTTTGGTTTCAAAAAAGTTGAAAATTTTTATGAAAAGATTTCTGCTTCAAAAAAGTTGAAAATTTTCATGAAAAGATTTTGGCTTCAAAAAAGTTGAAAATTTCCATGAAAAGATTTCAGCTTCAACAAAATTGAAATTTTTCATGAAAAGAGTTCGGCTTCAAAAAAGTTGAACATTTTCATGAAGTATTTCTGCTTCAAAAAATTTGAAAATTTTGATGAAAAGATTTCTGCTTCAAAAAAGTTCAAAATTTTCATGAAAAGATTTCGGCTTCAAAAAAGTTGAACATTTCCATGAAGTATTTCTGCTTCAAAAAAGTTGAAGATTTTCATGAAAAGATTTTTGCTTCAAAAAAGTTGAAAATTTTCATGAAGTATTTCGGTTTCAAAAAAGTTAAAAATTTACATGAAAAGATTTCGGCTTCAAAAAAGTTGAAAATTTTGATGAAAAGGTTTCATTTTCAAAAAAGTTGATAATTTTTATGAAAAGATTTCTGCTTCAAAAAAGTTGAAAATTTTCATGACAAGATTTTGGCTTCAAAAAAGTTGAAAATTTCCATGAAAAGATTTCAGCTTCAACAAAATTGAAATTTTTCATTACAGGATTTTGGCTTTAAAAAAGTTGAAAATTTTCATGAAAAGATTTCTGCTTCAAAAAAGTTGAAAATTTTCATAAAAAGATTTCTGCTTCAAAAAAGTCGAAGATTTTCATGAAAAGATTTCGGCTTCAAAAAAGTCAAAAATTTTCATGAAGTATTTTGGTTTCAAAAAAGTTGAAAATTTACATGAAAAGATTTCGGCTTCAAAAAAGTTGAAAATTTTCATGAAAAGATTTCTGCTTTAAAATTTTCATGAAAAGATTTCTGCTTCAACAAAGTTGAAAATTTTCATGAAAAGATTTCTGCTTCAACAAAATTGAAATTTTTCATTACAGGATTTTGGCTTTAAAAAAGTTGAAAATTTTCATGAAAAGATTTCTGCTTCAACAAAATTGAAATTTTTCATTACAGGATTTTGGCTTTAAAAAAGTTGAAAATTTTCATGAAAAGATTTCTGCTTCATAAAAGTTGAAAATTTTCATAAAAAGATTTCTGCTTCAAAAAAGTCGAAGATTTTCATGAAAAGATTTCGGCTTCAAAAAAGTCAAAAATTTTCATGAAGTATTTTGGTTTCAAAAAAGTTGAAAATTTACATGAAAAGATTTCAGCTTCAAAAAATTTGAAAATTTTGATGAAAAGATTTTTGCTTCAAAAAAGTTGAAGATCTTCATGAAACGATTTCTGCTTCAAAAAAGTTGAAAATTTTCATAAAAAGATTTCTGCTTCAAAAAAGTCGAAGATTTTCATGAAAAGATTTTGGCTTCAAAAAAGTCAAAAATTTTCATGAAGTATTTTGGTTTCAAAAAAGTTGAATATTTACATGAAAAGATTTCAGCTTCAAAAAAGTTGAAAATTTTCATGAAAAGATTTCTGCTTTAAAATTTTCATGAAAAGATTTCTGCTTCAACAAAGTTGAAAATTTTCATGAAAAGATTTCTGCTTCAACAAAGTTAAAAATTTTCATGAAAAGATTTCGGCTTCAAAAAAGTTGAACATTTTCATGAAGTATTTCAGCTTCAAAAAATTTGAAAATTTTGATGAAAAGATTTTTGCTTCAAAAAAGTTGAAGATCTTCATGAAACGATTTCTGCTTCAAAAAAGTTGAACATTTTCATGAAAAAATTTCAGCTTCAAAAAAGTTGAAAATTTTCATGAAGTATTTCGGTTTCAAAAAAGTTAAAAATTTACATGAAAAGATTTCGGCTTCAAAAAAGTCAAAAATTTTGATGAAAAGGTTTCATTTTCAAAAAAGTTGATAATTTTGATGAAAAGATTTCAGCTTTAAAAAAGTTGAAAACTTTCATGAAAAGATTTCGGCTTCAAAAAAGTCAAAGATTTTCATGAAGTATTTCAGCTTCAAAAAAGTTGAAAATTTTCATGAAGTATTTCGGTTTCAAAAAAGTTAAAAATTTACATGAAAAGATTTCGGCTTCAAAAAAGTCAAAAATTTTGATGAAAAGGTTTCATTTTCAAAAAAGTTGATAATTTTGATGAAAAGATTTCAGCTTTAAAAAAGTTGAAAACTTTCATGAAAAGATTTCGGCTTCAAAAAAGTCAAAGATTTTCATGAAGTATTTCGGCTTCAAAAAAGTTGAAAATTTTCATGAAAATCTTCGACTTTCTTCATGCTGGCTGAGTTTTTCTTTGTTCTATCTTTTGAAATCAATTTATTTTATGATTGAATATTCCAAGTATTCTTTAAATATCTTGTTTTTGATTACCACCAATCACTATTTCCATTTTTACTTTCATGCTTTATGAACAAAAATAGCTTTTTTTATTACTACATCAAGTTTACACACATGGGTCAAAAATGACCCATACATCCAAGTGTGATTTAAAATTAAATGAATTAATACTATAATATTAATTTGTTTCAAGTAATTACTTTAGCAGTGAGTGGAGCCAAACACTTATGTATTTCATATTTGCAACATGTTTATTTGTCATTTTGTCACACATACACATACCTCTGATAACAGATAACACGGCTGTTGAACTGAACTGTATCTGTAATTTAACAACTGTAAACTGGTGAATGTGACCAAACAAAATGAAATACAACTGAACACATCACTAGAGCACAAATTGCCTTCTCAATTTTGACATGCCTCACAAATGATCACTAAGAGTTTGTGCTCCTTGCACACAGGCCTGGTGCACTGGGAACACTAGCTGCTGACTTTTCTGTCTTTGGTAACTGGGCAGATCGTGCACCTCTTCCTCTTCCTTTGGCCCTCCTGTCTGATGTCCTCTTGTGGCTGGGTGGTGGCTGTGTTTTGTTTTTTAAACCCACATCTTCCCATTGTTTCTTCTTCTGACTGCTGTCATCCACTGCTTTGTCATCATGCATAGTGCTCAGGAGGACAACAGCTTTTCCCTTCTTCTGCACATAGCTCACCATGGTCATGTTGCCATTGAATCCGAATTCTGAGCTATGAATCTCCCGTGATTTGGATGGCTTCATGATAGGTGGTATGTCCGATTTGTTCTGGCAAAGAGTCCCAACAATGGTCAGGTTCTTCTCGAGGAGCTTCTCAGCCAGCGGGACACTGGTGAAGAAGTTGCTAATTGTGATGTTGCGACCTATGAGAGGGGGAAAAGATTGTAAATTTACTCGACATGGAATTCTTTAAACTCTAACGCCATAATCTGTTGCATTGCATTGCATTTTATTCTGTTTTACTATTTTGCTTACAGAGAAATCAAATAAAAAAATAAAATACACATTATTAAAGATTGGGAAAAAGTATGTAGGTATTGTGCTAAAACTTAATACATTAGTTTCTCTATTGTACTTTACATTCACCTGTCTGTCTGATTCCACTGCACAATTGCTGGACGACATTCTCTCCAAGGTTCCTCTGAACCTGGCTGTCTCCCGGTATAGACAATTCCATCTATTGCATAAGGTACCCTTGCGTCGCACATCCAGAAGATTTTTATCCCATATTTTGCAGGCTTGCTGGGCATGTGTTGCCGTAACTTGCACCTGCCTCGGAATGGCACAAGCTGCTCATCTATGGTGACACAGTCACTGGGGATGAACTTTCTTCTGCAGTTGTCCAGGAAACAGTCCCACACGTACCTAAATGTCGCCATGTGGTGTGTTTCCAGCCGCAGAGCCCTGGTCCTCTTGTCGTCAAACCGTATGACGCGGCGGATATCTTCATATCTCCTAAGCCCCATGGTGGCCTTGTAAATTGGATTTTGCAGCGGATCCACAAACAGCTCCTGCAAGGCCACATCCCAGCTCTTCTCCCCCCCTGCAAGAATTGATGAAGGCCATCAATTCTTCTTTATCAATGCTTCTCCACTCTTTCCCTTTTGCTGTGGCTGTTCTTCGTCCCTCTAAGTTGGTACATATTAGAACCTCCTCAATGATGTTGTCACTCATGAACATATCCCAGGCATCTTTTGGTGAAACAGCTGGTGATCCAGGTGTAGGTCCTGGGCAGCTCCTCAGAATGTTATGGCTTCTTGTTCTGCCATGAATGGGGGGATTCTCATTCCAGTAAGATCCGTTTTTACTCAATCTATTGGACTGGGTCTGAGTTTCCTCTTCAGAGGACTCATCAGATGAGTCTTCTGTATCATCAGAGGAGTCTTCTTCATGGATTCCCAGACACACCCACAACTCCAGCTTGACCCTCTGGCAAATATTCTGGGTCATCATCATCAGAAATTTCAGACTCTGAATCAAGACAAATTGCCTCCTCATCTGGTTCTTCCTGCAGCATCGCTACAACCATCTCAGTAGTAAATCTGGGACCAGCCATACTCTGGATAAAGAAAATCAAAAGCACAATAAAATTTTCAGATGCACATCAATATACATACACATACATAGAGTTTTATTTTGGTGACTTGGCTAAGTAGCTTAGCTAAGTACTTTGCTAAGTAGCCTAGCAATCTACATAATAGTTAGCTAACTACAATAGAATTAGCTAACTAAAATAGAAGTGTCAACAGCTAGCTAGCTAATAGTAATTACTTGTAACTTTCTGACAAGTAATGTACTCACTCTCAAGGTAACCTAAACCTAATCAAATGTTATGTACAGTTATCTTTCACAATTGTCATCAAATATTTTCTAAAGTGATGTTAGAACAATTTAAAAACAATACTTACATGTATTAGATGTTCCAAGGGAGCTGTGCTGAGCTGTGAAATGTCTGAAACAACCACGTTTCACAGCAAATGCTATAGTAAATGCATGTGGGTCGTTTCTGGGGTCATTTCTGACTTGATGTAGAAATACAAAAGCTGTGCTCGTTCATAAAGTAAGAAAGGAAAAATACAAATGATGATTTGTGCTTAACAAAAACAAGATATTTACTGCATACTTGGAAAAGAAAATGATAAAATGTATTTATTTCAAAGATATATCATAGAAACACTCAGCCATACATGAAATAACATAGAAAGTGGATTCATTTTTGACCCATGTTGTGCATTAGAAGGGTAATGATACAAAAATGTTTTTTATTCAAAAAGTAAGAAAGGAAAAAATAAAATAAGGATGTATGATGATCAAAAACAAGTTAATTGAGGAATACCTTGAATACTGAATGAAGAGATGAATTTATTGCAAAGATGTAGAAAATAAAAACTCAACCGGGTCACTTTGACATTTTTAAAGCAGAAATACTTCATGAAAATTTTCAACTTTTTTGAAGCCAAAATCTTTTCATGAAAATTTTCAACTTTTTTGAAGCAGAAATCTTTTCATGAAATACTTCGACTTTTTTGAAGCCGAAATACTTGATGAAAATTCTTACCTTTTTTAAAGCCATAATGCTGTCATGAAAATTTTCAACTTTTTTGAAGCTGAAATCTTTTCATGAAAATTTTCAACTTTTTTGAAGCCGAAATCTTTTCATGTAAATTTTCAACTTTTTTGAAGCCGAAATCTTTTCATAAAAATTTTCAACTTTTTTGAAGCAGAAATCTTTTCATGAAATACTTTGACTTTTTTGAAGCCGAAATACTTGATGAAAATTTTCAACTTTTTTGAAGCCGAAATCTTTTCATGAAAATTTTCAACTTTTTTGAAGCCGAAATCTTTTCATGAAAATTTTCAACTTTTTGGAGCCGAAATCTTGTCATGAAAATTTTTACCTTTTTTAAAGCCAAAATCCTGTCATGAAAATTTTCAACTTTTTTGAAGCAGAAATCTTTTCAAGAAAATCTTTGACTTTTTTGAAGCTGAAATCTTTTCATGAAAATTTTCAACTTTTTTGAAGCCGAAATCTTTTCATGAAAATTTTCAACCTTTTTGAAATAGAAATCTTTTCATGAAAATTTTCAACATTTTTGAAGCCGAAATACTTCATTAAAGTTTTCAACTTTTTTGATGCTGAAATCTTTTCATGAACATTTTAAACTTTTTTGAAGCCGAAATCTTTTCATGAAAATGTTCAACTTTTTTGAAGCAGAAATCTTTTCATGAAAATCTTCGACTTTTTTGCAGCCGAAATACTTCATGAAAATCTTCAACCTTTTTGAAGCCGAAATACTTCATGAAAATTTTTACCTTTTTCAAAGCTAAAATCCTGTCACGAAAATTTTCAACTTTTTTGAAGCAGAAATCTTTTCATGAAAATCTTCAACTTCTTTGAAGCCGAAATACTTCATGAAAGTTTTGGAATTTTTTGAAGCCGAAATCTTTTAATGAAAATTTTCAACTTTTTTGAAGCCGAAATCTTTTCATGAAAATCTTCGACTTTTTTGAAGTCGAAATAGTTCATGAAAGTTTTCAACCTTTTTGAAGCCGAAATCTTTTAATGAAAATTTTCAACTTTTTTGAAGCAGAAATCTTTTCATGAAATACTTCGACTTTTTTGAAGCCGAAATAGTTGATGAAAATTCTTACCTTTTTTAAAGCCATAATGGTGTCATGAAAATTTTCAACTTTTTTGAAGCTGAAATCTTTTCATGAAAATTTTCAACTTTTTTGAAGCCGAAATCTTTTCATTTAAATTTTCAACTTTTTTGAAGCCGAAATCTTTTCATGAAAATTTTCAACTTTTTTGAAGCAGAAATCTTTTCATGAAATACTTTGACTTTTTTGAAGCCGAAATACTTCATGAAAATTTTATACTTTTTTGAAGCCGAAATCTTTTCATGAAAATTTTCAACTTATTTGAAGCCGAAATCTTTTCATGAAAATTTTCAACTTTTTGGAGCCGAAATCTTGTCATGAAAATTTTTACCTTTTTTAAAGCCAAAATCCTGTCATGAAAATTTTCAAATTTTTTGAAGCAGAAATCTTTTCAAGAAAATCTTTGACTTTTTTGAAGCTGAAATCTTTTCATGAAAATCTTAGAATTTTTTGACGTCGAAAAAATTCATGAACATTTTCCACTTTTTTGAAGCCGAAATCTTTTCATGAAAATTTTCAAACTTTTTGAAGTCGAAATCTTTTCATGAAAATTTTCAACTTTTTTGAAGCAGAAATCTTTTCATGAAAATCGTTGACTTTTTTGAAGTCGAAATAGTTCATGAAAGTTTTCAACCTTTTTGAAGCCGAAATACTTTATCAAAATTTTTACTTTTTGTAAAGCCAAAATCCTGTCATGAAAATTTTCAACTTTTTTGAAGCCGAAATCTTTTCATGAAAATGTGCAACTTTTTGGAGCCGAAATCTTGTCATGAAATTTTTCATCTTTTTTGAAGTCTAAATCTTTTCATGAAAATCCTTGACTTTTTTGAAGCCCAAATCTTTTAATGTAAATTTTCAACCTTTTTGAAGCCGAAATACTTCATGAAAATGTTCGACTTTTCTGAAGCAGAAATCTTTTAATGAAAATTTTTAACTTTTTTGAAGTTGAAAAAATACATGAAAATTTTCAACTTTTTGAAGCAGAAATCTTTTCATGAAAATTTTCAACTTTTTTGAAGCCGAAATACTTCATGAAAATTTTTGACTTTTTTGAAGCCGAAATCTTTTAATGTAAATTTTCAATTTTTTGATGCCGAAATAGTTCATGAAAATTTTCAACATTTTTGAAGCCGAAATCTATTCATGAAAATGTTCGACTTTTTTTAAGTCGAAAAAATTCATGAACATTTTCAACTTTTTTGAAGTGTAAATCTTTTCATGAAAATTTTCCACTTTTTTGAAGCCGAAATCTTCTCATGAAAATTTTCAAGTTTTTGAAGCAGAAATCTTTTCATGAAAATCTTAGACTTTTTTGAAGTCGAAAAAATTCATGAACATTTTCAACTTTTTTGAAGTGTAAATCTTTTCATGAAAATTTTCAACTTTTTTGAAGCCGAAATCTTTTCATGAAAATTTTCAAGTTTTTGAAGCAGAAATCTTTTCATGAAAATCTTAGACTTTTTTGAAGTCGAAAAAATTCATGAACATTTTCAACTTTTTTGAAGTGTAAATCTTTTCATGAAAATTTTCAACTTTTTTGAAGCCGAAATCTTTTCATGAAAATTTTCAAGTTTTTGAAGCAGAAATCTTTTCATGAAAATCTTAGACTTTTTTGAAGTCGAAAAAATTCATGAACATTTTCAACTTTTTTGAAGTGTAAATCTTTTCATGAAAATTTTCAACTTTTTTGAAGCCGAAATCTTTTCATGAAAATTTTCAAGTTTTTGAAGCAGAAATCTTTTCATGAAAATCTTAGACTTTTTTGAAGTCGAAAAAATTCATGAACATTTTCAACTTTTTTGAAGTGTAAATCTTTTCATGAAAATTTTCAACTTTTTTGAAGCCGAAATCTTTTCATGAAAATTTTCAAGTTTTTGAAGCAGAAATCTTTTCATGAAAATCTTAGACTTTTTTGAAGTCGAAAAAATTCATGAACATTTTCAACTTTTTTGAAGTGTAAATCTTTTCATGAAAATTTTCAACTTTTTTGAAGCCGAAATCTTTTCATGAAAATTTTCAAGTTTTTGAAGCAGAAATCTTTTCATGAAAATCTTAGACTTTTTTGAAGTCGAAAAAATTCATGAACATTTTCAACTTTTTTGAAGTGTAAATCTTTTCATGAAAATTTTCAACTTTTTTGAAGCCGAAATCTTTTCATGAAAATTTTCAAGTTTTTGAAGCAGAAATCTTTTCATGAAAATCTTAGACTTTTTTGAAGTCGAAAAAATTCATGAACATTTTCAACTTTTTTGAAGTGTAAATCTTTTCATGAAAATTTTCAACTTTTTTGAAGCCGAAATCTTTTCATGAAAATTTTCAAGTTTTTGAAGCAGAAATCTTTTCATGAAAATCTTAGACTTTTTTGAAGTCGAAAAAATTCATGAACATTTTCAACTTTTTTGAAGTGTAAATCTTTTCATGAAAATTTTCAACTTTTTTGAAGCCGAAATCTTTTCATGAAAATTTTTACCTTTTTTAAAGCCAAAATCCTGTCATGAAAAATTTATACTTTTTTGAAGCAGAAATCTATTAATGAAAATTTTCGACTTTATTCAAACTGATATTCTACATTTTCTAACTCAAAGTGTCGTTTCAAAGTAAAAATACTGTTAGAAGGAGTGATTCAGACAAAATTAGATGAAACAGCTGTACTGAGCGCAGTTACATGAAATGACATCAAAATCATCATTCCCTGAGCCAGACAACGCTATTAACAACTTTAGTGATCAAATTGAGCGTATCTTGCGAAGCTGAGCTCGAAAGTGACATGAAACATGTTTTTGAGACATAAAGTGACACTTACAGTGAATACCTGTCCTGACTACATTTTCTAACTGAAAGCGTCGTTTCAAAGTAAAAATACTGTTAGAAGGAGTGATTCAGACAAAATTAGATGAAACAGCTGTACTGGTAACAAATGAGCGCAGTTACATGAAATGACATCAAAATCAACATTCCCTGAGCCAGACAACGCTATTAACAGCTTTAGTGATCAAATTGAGCGTATCTTGCGAAGCTGAGCTCGAAAGTGACATGAAACATGTTTTTCAGACAAAAAGTGACACTTACTGTTCAGACTGCATTTTCTAACTCAAAGTGTCGTTTCAAAGTAAAAATACTGTTAGAAGGAGTTTTTCAGGCAAAATTAGATGAAACAGCTGTAGTGGTAAAAAATGAGCGCAGTTACATGAAATGACATCAAAATCAACATTCCCTGAGCCAGACAACGCTATTAACAGCTTTAGTGATCAAATTGAGCGTATCTTGCGAAGCTGAGCTCGAAAGTGACATGAAACATGTTTTTCAGACATAAAGTGACACTTACTGTTCAGACTACATTTTCTAACTCAAAGTGTCGTTTCAAAGTAAAAATACTGTTAGAGGGAGTGATTCAGACAAAATTAGATGAAACAGCTGTAGTGGTAACAAATGAGCGCAGTTACATGAAATGACATCAAAATCAACATTCCCTGAGCCAGACAACGCTATTAACAGCTTTAGTGATCAAATTGAGCGTATCTTGCGAAGCTGAGCTCGAAAGTGACATGAAACATGTTTTTGAGACATAAAGTGACACTTACAGTGAATACCTGTTCTGACTACATTTTCTAACTCAAAGCGTCGTTTCAAAGTAAAAATACTGTTAGAAGGAGTGTTTCAGACAAAATTAGTTGAAACAGCTGTACTGCTAACAATCAACGATATTAACAGCTTTAGTGATCAAATTGAGCGTATCTTGCGAAGCTGAGCTCGAAAGTGACATGAAACATGTTTTTGAGACATAAAGTGACACTTACTGTTCAAAACATGTTTCATGTCACTTTCGAGCACAACTTCGCAAGATACGCTCAATTTGATCACTAAAGCTTTTAATAGCGTTGTCTGGCTCAGGGAATGTTGATTTTGATGTTATTTCATGTAACTGCGCTCATTTGTTACCAGTACAACTGTTTCATCTAATTTTGTCTGAATCACTCCTTCTAACAGTATTTTTACTTTGAAACGGCACTTTGAGTTAAAAATGTAGTCTGAACAGTAAGTTTCACTTTATGTCTCAAAAACTTGTTTCATGTCACTTTCGAGCTCAGCTTCGCAAGATACGCTCAATTTGATCACTAAAGCTGTTAATATCGTTGTTTGTTACCAGTGCTGCTGTTTCATCTAATTTTGTCTGAATCACTCCTTCTAACAGTATTTTTACTTTGAAACGACACTTTGAGTTAGAAAATTTAGTCAGAACAGGTATTCACTGTAAGTGTCACTTTATGTCTCAAAAACATGTTTCATGTCACTTTCGAGCTCAGCTTCGCAAGATACGCTCAATTTGATCACTAAAGCTGTTAATAGCGTTGTCTGTCTCAGGGAATGTTGATTTTGATGTCATTTCATGTAACTGCGCTCATTTGTTACCAGTGCTGCTGTTTCATCTTATTTTTGATGAATCACTCCTTCTAACAGTATTTTTACTTTGAAACGACACTTTGAGTTAAAAAATGTAGTCAGAACAGGTATTCACTGTAAGTGTCACTTTATGTCTCAAAAACATGTTTCATGTCACTTTCGAGCTCAGCTTCGCAAGATACGCTCAATTTGATCACTAAAGCTGTTAATAGCGTTGTCTGTCTCAGGGAATGTTGATTTTGATGTCATTTCATGTAACTGCGCTCATTTGTTACCAGTGCTGCTGTTTCATCTTATTTTTGATGAATCACTCCTTCTAACAGTATTTTTACTTTGAAACGACACTTTGAGTTAAAAAATGTAGTCAGGACAGGTATTCACTGTAAGTGTCACTTTATGTCTCAAAAACATGTTTCATGTCACTTTCGAGCTCAGCTTCGCAAGAAACGCTCAATTTGATCACTAAAGCTGTTAATAGCGTTGTCTGGCTCAGGGAATGTTGATTTTGATGTCATTTCATGTAACTGCGCTCATTTGTTACCAGTGCTGCTGTTTCATCTAATTTTGTCTGAATCACTCCTTCTAACAGTATTTTTACTTTGAAACGACACTTTGAGTTAGAAAATGTAGTCAGGACAGGTATTCACTGTAAGTGTCACTTTATGTCTGAAAAACATGTTTCATGTCACTTTCGAGCTCAGCTTCGCAAGATACGCTCAATTTGATCACTAAAGCTGTTAATATCGTTGTTTGTTACGTACAGCTGTTTCATCTAATTTTGTCTGAATCACGCCTTCTAACGGTATTTTTACTTTGAAACGACACTTTGAGTGAGAAAATGTAGTCTGAAAAGTAAGTGTCACTTTATGTCCCAAAAACATGTTTCATGTCACTTTCGAGCTCAGCTTCGCAAGATACGCTCAATTTGATCACTAAAGCTGTTAATAGCGTTTTCTGGCTCAGGGAATGTTGATTTTGATGTCATTTCATGTAACTGCGCTCATTTCTTACCAGTACAGCTGTTTCATCTAATTTTGTCTGAATCACTCCTTCTAACAGTATTTTTACTTTGAAACGACACTTTGAGTTAGAAAATGTAGAATATCAGTTTGAATAAAGTTGAAAATTTACATATAAAGATTTCAGCTTTAAAAAAGTTGAAAATTTTCATGAAGTATTTCAGCTTTGAAAAAGTTGAAAACTTTCATGAAGTATTTCGACTTCAAAAAAGTTGAAAATTTTCATGAAAAGATTTCATTTTCAAAAAAGTTCAAAATTTACATGAAAAGATTTCTGTTTCAAAAAAGTTGAAAATTTCAAGCTTTTTAAAAAGTTGAAAATTTTCATGAAGTATTTTTGCTTCAAAAAGTTGAAAACTTTCATGAAAAGATTTCGGCTTCAAAAAAGTTGAAAATTTTCATGAAAAGATTTCTGCTTTAAAATTTTCATGAAAAGATTTCTGCTTCAACAAAGTTGAAAATTTTCATGAAAAGATTACTGCTTCAACAAAGTTAAAAATTTTCATGAAAAGATTTAGCCTTCAAAAAAGTTGAAAATTTTCATGAAAAGATTTCGGCTTCAAAAAAGTTGAACATTTTCATGAAGTATTTCAGCTTCAAAAAATTTGAAAATTTTGATGAAAAGATTTTTGCTTCAAAAAAGTTGAAGATCTTCATGAAATGATTTCTGCTTCAAAAAAGTTGAACATTTTCATGAAAAAATTTCAGCTTCAAAAAAGTTGAAAATTTTCATGAAGTATTTCGGTTTCAAAAAAGTTAAAAATTTACATGAAAAGATTTCGGCTTCAAAAAAGTTGAAAATTTTGATGAAAAGGTTTCATTTTCAAAAAAGTTGATAATTTTTATGAAAAGATTTCTGCTTCAAAAAAGTTGAAAATTTTCATGAAAAGATTTTGGCTTCAAAAAAGTTGAAAATTTCCATGAAAAGATTTCAGCTTCAACAAAATTGAAATTTTTCATGAAAAGAGTTCGGCTTCAAAAAAGTTGAACATTTTCATGAAGTATTTCTGCTTCAAAAAAGTTGAAAATTTTGATGAAAAGATTTCTGCTTCAAAAAAGTTCAAAATTTTCATGAAAAGATTTCGGCTTCAAAAAAGTTGAACATTTCCATGAAGTATTTCTGCTTCAAAAAAGTTGAAGATTTTCATGAAAAGATTTTTGCTTCAAAAAAGTTGAAAATTTTCATGAAGTATTTCGGTTTCAAAAAAGTTAAAAATTTACATGAAAAGATTTCGGCTTCAAAAAAGTTGAAAATTTTGATGAAAAGGTTTCATTTTCAAAAAAGTTGATAATTTTTATGAAAAGATTTCTGCTTCAAAAAAGTTGAAAATTTTCATGACAAGATTTTGGCTTCAAAAAAGTTGAAAATTTCCATGAAAAGATTTCAGCTTCAACAAAATTGAAATTTTTCATTACAGGATTTTGGCTTTAAAAAAGTTGAAAATTTTCATGAAAAGATTTCTGCTTCAAAAAAGTTGAAAATTTTCATGACACCATTATGGCTTTAAAAAAGGTAAGAATTTTCATCAACTATTTCGGCTTCAAAAAAGTCGAAGTATTTCATGAAAAGATTTCTGCTTCAAAAAAGTTGAAAATTTTTATGAAAAGATTTCTGCTTCAAAAAAGTTGAAAATTTTCATGAAAAGATTTTGGCTTCAAAAAAGTTGAAAATTTCCATGAAAAGATTTCAGCTTCAACAAAATTGAAATTTTTCATGAAAAGAGTTCGGCTTCAAAAAAGTTGAACATTTTCATGAAGTATTTCTGCTTCAAAAAATTTGAAAATTTTGATGAAAAGATTTCTGCTTCAAAAAAGTTCAAAATTTTCATGAAAAGATTTCGGCTTCAAAAAAGTTGAACATTTCCATGAAGTATTTCTGCTTCAAAAAAGTTGAAGATTTTCATGAAAAGATTTTTGCTTCAAAAAAGTTGAAAATTTTCATGAAGTATTTCGGTTTCAAAAAAGTTAAAAATTTACATGAAAAGATTTCGGCTTCAAAAAAGTTGAAAATTTTGATGAAAAGGTTTCATTTTCAAAAAAGTTGATAATTTTTATGAAAAGATTTCTGCTTCAAAAAAGTTGAAAATTTTCATGACAAGATTTTGTTTTCAAAAAAGTTGAAAATTTCCATGAAAAGATTTCAGCTTTAACAAAATTGAAATTTTTCATTACAGGATTTTGGCTTTAAAAAAGTTGAAAATTTTCATGAAAAGATTTCTGCTTCAAAAAAGTTGAAAATTTTCATAAAAAGATTTCTGCTTCAAAAAAGTCGAAGATTTTCATGAAAAGATTTCGGCTTCAAAAAAGTCAAAAATTTTCATGAAGTATTTTGGTTTCAAAAAAGTTGAAAATTTACATGAAAAGATTTCGGCTTCAAAAAAGTTGAAAATTTTCATGAAAAGATTTCTGCTTTAAAATTTTCATGAAAAGATTTCTGCTTCAACAAAGTTGAAAATTTTCATGAAAAGATTTCTGCTTCAACAAAATTGAAATTTTTCATTACAGGATTTTGGCTTTAAAAAAGTTGAAAATTTTCATGAAAAGATTTCTGCTTCAACAAAATTGAAATTTTTCATTACAGGATTTTGGCTTTAAAAAAGTTGAAAATTTTCATGAAAAGATTTCTGCTTCATAAAAGTTGAAAATTTTCATAAAAAGATTTCTGCTTCAAAAAAGTCGAAGATTTTCATGAAAAGATTTCGGCTTCAAAAAAGTCAAAAATTTTCATGAAGTATTTTGGTTTCAAAAAAGTTGAAAATTTACATGAAAAGATTTCAGCTTCAAAATAGTTGAAAATTTTCATGAAAAGATTTCTGCTTCAAAAAAGTTGAAAATTTTCATAAAAAGATTTCTGCTTCAAAAAAGTCGAAGATTTTCATGAAAAGATTTTGGCTTCAAAAAAGTCAAAAATTTTCATGAAGTATTTTGGTTTCAAAAAAGTTGAAAATTTTTATGAAAAGATTTCTGCTTCAAAAAAGTTGAAAATTTTCATGAAAAGATTTTGGCTTCAAAAAAGTTGAAAATTTCCATGAAAAGATTTCAGCTTCAACAAAATTGAAATTTTTCATGAAAAGAGTTCGGCTTCAAAAAAGTTGAACATTTTCATGAAGTATTTCTGCTTCAAAAAATTTGAAAATTTTGATGAAAAGATTTCTGCTTCAAAAAAGTTCAAAATTTTCATGAAAAGATTTCGGCTTCAAAAAAGTTGAACATTTCCATGAAGTATTTCTGCTTCAAAAAAGTTGAAGATTTTCATGAAAAGATTTTTGCTTCAAAAAAGTTGAAAATTTTCATGAAGTATTTCGGTTTCAAAAAAGTTAAAAATTTACATGAAAAGATTTCGGCTTCAAAAAAGTTGAAAATTTTGATGAAAAGGTTTCATTTTCAAAAAAGTTGATAATTTTTATGAAAAGATTTCTGCTTCAAAAAAGTTGAAAATTTTCATGACAAGATTTTGGCTTCAAAAAAGTTGAAAATTTCCATGAAAAGATTTCAGCTTCAACAAAATTGAAATTTTTCATTACAGGATTTTGGCTTTAAAAAAGTTGAAAATTTTCATGAAAAGATTTCTGCTTCAAAAAAGTTGAAAATTTTCATAAAAAGATTTCTGCTTCAAAAAAGTCGAAGATTTTCATGAAAAGATTTCGGCTTCAAAAAAGTCAAAAATTTTCATGAAGTATTTTGGTTTCAAAAAAGTTGAAAATTTACATGAAAAGATTTCGGCTTCAAAAAAGTTGAAAATTTTCATGAAAAGATTTCTGCTTTAAAATTTTCATGAAAAGATTTCTGCTTCAACAAAGTTGAAAATTTTCATGAAAAGATTTCTGCTTCAACAAAATTGAAATTTTTCATTACAGGATTTTGGCTTTAAAAAAGTTGAAAATTTTCATGAAAAGATTTCTGCTTCAACAAAATTGAAATTTTTCATTACAGGATTTTGGCTTTAAAAAAGTTGAAAATTTTCATGAAAAGATTTCTGCTTCATAAAAGTTGAAAATTTTCATAAAAAGATTTCTGCTTCAAAAAAGTCGAAGATTTTCATGAAAAGATTTCGGCTTCAAAAAAGTCAAAAATTTTCATGAAGTATTTTGGTTTCAAAAAAGTTGAAAATTTACATGAAAAGATTTCAGCTTCAAAATAGTTGAAAATTTTCATGAAAAGATTTCTGCTTTAAAATTTTCATGAAAAGATTTCTGCTTCAAAAAAGTTGAAAATTTTCATAAAAAGATTTCTGCTTCAAAAAAGTCGAAGATTTTCATGAAAAGATTTTGGCTTCAAAAAAGTCAAAAATTTTCATGAAGTATTTTGGTTTCAAAAAAGTTGAATATTTACATGAAAAGATTTCAGCTTCAAAAAAGTTGAAAATTTTCATGAAAAGATTTCTGCTTTAAAATTTTCATGAAAAGATTTCTGCTTCAACAAAGTTGAAAATTTTCATGAAAAGATTTCTGCTTCAACAAAGTTAAAAATTTTCATGAAAAGATTTCGGCTTCAAAAAAGTTGAACATTTTCATGAAGTATTTCAGCTTCAAAAAATTTGAAAATTTTGATGAAAAGATTTTTGCTTCAAAAAAGTTGAAGATCTTCATGAAACGATTTCTGCTTCAAAAAAGTTGAACATTTTCATGAAAAAATTTCAGCTTCAAAAAAGTTGAAAATTTTCATGAAGTATTTCGGTTTCAAAAAAGTTAAAAATTTACATGAAAAGATTTCGGCTTCAAAAAAGTCAAAAATTTTGATGAAAAGGTTTCATTTTCAAAAAAGTTGATAATTTTGATGAAAAGATTTCAGCTTTAAAAAAGTTGAAAACTTTCATGAAAAGATTTCGGCTTCAAAAAAGTCAAAGATTTTCATGAAGTATTTCGGCTTCAAAAAAGTTGAAAATTTTCATGAAAATCTTTGACTTTCTTCATGCTGGCTGAGTTTTTCTTTGTTCTATCTTTTGAAATCAATTTATTTTATGATTGAATATTCCAAGTATTCTTTAAATATCTTGTTTTTGATTACCACCAATCACTATTTCCATTTTTACTTTCATGCTTTATGAACAAAAATAGCTTTTTTTATTACTACATCAAGTTTACACACATGGGTCAAAAATGACCCATACATCCAAGTGTGATTTAAAATTAAATGAATTAATACTATAATAATAATTTGTTTCAAGTAATTACTTTAGCAGTGAGTGGAGCCAAACACTTATGTATTTCATATTTGCAACATGTTTATTTGTCATTTTGTCACACATACACATACCTCTGATAACAGATAACACGGCTGTTGAACTGAACTGTATCTGTAATTTAACAACTGTAAACTGGTGAATGTGACCAAACAAAATGAAATACAACTGAACACATCACTAGAGCACAAATTGCCTTCTCAATTTTGACATGCCTCACAAATGATCACTAAGAGTTTGTGCTCCTTGCACACAGGCCTGGTGCACTGGGAACACTAGCTGCTGACTTTTCTGTCTTTGGTAACTGGGCAGATCGTGCACCTCTTCCTCTTCCTTTGGCCCTCCTGTCTGATGTCCTCTTGTGGCTGGGTGGTGGCTGTGTTTTGTTTTTTAAACCCACATCTTCCCATTGTTTCTTCTTCTGACTGCTGTCATCCACTGCTTTGTCATCATGCATAGTGCTCAGGAGGACAACAGCTTTTCCCTTCTTCTGCACATAGCTCACCATGGTCATGTTGCCATTGAATCCGAATTCTGAGCTATGAATCTCCCGTGATTTGGATGGCTTCATGATAGGTGGTATGTCCGATTTGTTCTGGCAAAGAGTCCCAACAATGGTCAGGTTCTTCTCGAGGAGCTTCTCAGCCAGCGGGACACTGGTGAAGAAGTTGCTAATTGTGATGTTGCGACCTATGAGAGGGGGAAAAGATTGTAAATTTACTCAACATGGAATTCTTTAAACTCTAACGCCATAATCTGTTGCATTGCATTGCATTTTATTCTGTTTTACTATTTTGCTTACAGAGAAATCAAATAAAAAAATAAAATACACATTATTAAAGATTGGGAAAAAGTATGTAGGTATTGTGCTAAAACTTAATACATTAGTTTCTCTATTGTACTTTACATTCACCTGTCTGTCTGATTCCACTGCACAATTGCTGGACGACATTCTCTCCAAGGTTCCTCTGAACCTGGCTGTCTCCCGGTATAGACAATTCCATCTATTGCATAAGGTACCCTTGCGTCGCACATCCAGAAGATTTTTATCCCATATTTTGCAGGCTTGCTGGGCATGTGTTGCCGTAACTTGCACCTGCCTCGGAATGGCACAAGCTGCTCATCTATGGTGACACAGTCACTGGGGATGAACTTTCTTCTGCAGTTGTCCAGGAAACAGTCCCACACGTACCTAAATGTCGCCATGTGGTGTGTTTCCAGCCGCAGAGCCCTGGTCCTCTTGTCGTCAAACCGTATGACGCGGCGGATATCTTCATATCTCCTAAGCCCCATGGTGGCCTTGTAAATTGGATTTTGCAGCGGATCCACAAACAGCTCCTGCAAGGCCACATCCCAGCTCTTCTCCCCCCCTGCAAGAATTGATGAAGGCCATCAATTCTTCTTTATCAATGCTTCTCCACTCTTTCCCTTTTGCTGTGGCTGTTCTTCGTCCCTCTAAGTTGGTACATATTAGAACCTCCTCAATGATGTTGTCACTCATGAACATATCCCAGGCATCTTTTGGTGAAACAGCTGGTGATCCAGGTGTAGGTCCTGGGCAGCTCCTCAGAATGTTATGGCTTCTTGTTCTGCCATGAATGGGGGGATTCTCATTCCAGTAAGATCCGTTTTTACTCAATCTATTGGACTGGGTCTGAGTTTCCTCTTCAGAGGACTCATCAGATGAGTCTTCTGTATCATCAGAGGAGTCTTCTTCATGGATTCCCAGACACACCCACAACTCCAGCTTGACCCTCTGGCAAATATTCTGGGTCATCATCATCAGAAATTTCAGACTCTGAATCAAGACAAATTGCCTCCTCATCTGGTTCTTCCTGCAGCATCGCTACAACCATCTCAGTAGTAAATCTGGGACCAGCCATACTCTGGATAAAGAAAATCAAAAGCACAATAAAATTTTCAGATGCACATCAATATACATACACATACATAGAGTTTTATTTTGGTGACTTGGCTAAGTAGCTTAGCTAAGTACTTTGCTAAGTAGCCTAGCAATCTACATAATAGTTAGCTAACTACAATAGAATTAGCTAACTAAAATAGAAGTGTCAACAGCTAGCTAGCTAATAGTAATTACTTGTAACTTTCTGACAAGTAATGTACTCACTCTCAAGGTAACCTAAACCTAATCAAATGTTATGTACAGTTATCTTTCACAATTGTCATCAAATATTTTCTAAAGTGATGTTAGAACAATTTAAAAACAATACTTACATGTATTAGATGTTCCAAGGGAGCTGTGCTGAGCTGTGAAATGTCTGAAACAACCACGTTTCACAGCAAATGCTATAGTAAATGCATGTGGGTCGTTTCTGGGGTCATTTCTGACTTGATGTAGAAATACAAAAGCTGTGCTCGTTCATAAAGTAAGAAAGGAAAAATACAAATGATGATTTGTGCTTAACAAAAACAAGATATTTACTGCATACTTGGAAAAGAAAATGATAAAATGTATTTATTTCAAAGATATATCATAGAAACACTCAGCCATACATGAAATAACATAGAAAGTGGATTCATTTTTGACCCATGTTGTGCATTAGAAGGGTAATGATACAAAAATGTTTTTTATTCAAAAAGTAAGAAAGGAAAAAATAAAATAAGGATGTATGATGATCAAAAACAAGTTAATTGAGGAATACCTTGAATACTGAATGAAGAGATGAATTTATTGCAAAGATGTAGAAAATAAAAACTCAACCGGGTCACTTTGACATTTTTAAAGCAGAAATACTTCATGAAAATTTTCAACTTTTTTGAAGCCAAAATCTTTTCATGAAAATTTTCAACTTTTTTGAAGCAGAAATCTTTTCATGAAATACTTCGACTTTTTTGAAGCCGAAATACTTGATGAAAATTCTTACCTTTTTTAAAGCCATAATGCTGTCATGAAAATTTTCAACTTTTTTGAAGCTGAAATCTTTTCATGAAAATTTTCAACTTTTTTGAAGCCGAAATCTTTTCATGTAAATTTTCAACTTTTTTGAAGCCGAAATCTTTTCATAAAAATTTTCAACTTTTTTGAAGCAGAAATCTTTTCATGAAATACTTTGACTTTTTTGAAGCCGAAATACTTGATGAAAATTTTCAACTTTTTTGAAGCCGAAATCTTTTCATGAAAATTTTCAACTTTTTTGAAGCCGAAATCTTTTCATGAAAATTTTCAACTTTTTGGAGCCGAAATCTTGTCATGAAAATTTTTACCTTTTTTAAAGCCAAAATCCTGTCATGAAAATTTTCAACTTTTTTGAAGCAGAAATCTTTTCAAGAAAATCTTTGACTTTTTTGAAGCTGAAATCTTTTCATGAAAATTTTCAACTTTTTTGAAGCCGAAATCTTTTCATGAAAATTTTCAACCTTTTTGAAATAGAAATCTTTTCATGAAAATTTTCAACATTTTTGAAGCCGAAATACTTCATTAAAGTTTTCAACTTTTTTGATGCTGAAATCTTTTCATGAACATTTTAAACTTTTTTGAAGCCGAAATCTTTTCATGAAAATGTTCAACTTTTTTGAAGCAGAAATCTTTTCATGAAAATCTTCGACTTTTTTGCAGCCGAAATACTTCATGAAAATCTTCAACCTTTTTGAAGCCGAAATACTTCATGAAAATTTTTACCTTTTTCAAAGCTAAAATCCTGTCACGAAAATTTTCAACTTTTTTGAAGCAGAAATCTTTTCATGAAAATCTTCAACTTCTTTGAAGCCGAAATACTTCATGAAAGTTTTGGAATTTTTTGAAGCCGAAATCTTTTAATGAAAATTTTCAACTTTTTTGAAGCCGAAATCTTTTCATGAAAATCTTCGACTTTTTTGAAGTCGAAATAGTTCATGAAAGTTTTCAACCTTTTTGAAGCCGAAATCTTTTAATGAAAATTTTCAACTTTTTTGAAGCAGAAATCTTTTCATGAAATACTTCGACTTTTTTGAAGCCGAAATAGTTGATGAAAATTCTTACCTTTTTTAAAGCCATAATGGTGTCATGAAAATTTTCAACTTTTTTGAAGCTGAAATCTTTTCATGAAAATTTTCAACTTTTTTGAAGCCGAAATCTTTTCATTTAAATTTTCAACTTTTTTGAAGCCGAAATCTTTTCATGAAAATTTTCAACTTTTTTGAAGCAGAAATCTTTTCATGAAATACTTTGACTTTTTTGAAGCCGAAATACTTCATGAAAATTTTATACTTTTTTGAAGCCGAAATCTTTTCATGAAAATTTTCAACTTATTTGAAGCCGAAATCTTTTCATGAAAATTTTCAACTTTTTGGAGCCGAAATCTTGTCATGAAAATTTTTACCTTTTTTAAAGCCAAAATCCTGTCATGAAAATTTTCAAATTTTTTGAAGCAGAAATCTTTTCAAGAAAATCTTTGACTTTTTTGAAGCTGAAATCTTTTCATGAAAATCTTAGAATTTTTTGACGTCGAAAAAATTCATGAACATTTTCCACTTTTTTGAAGCCGAAATCTTTTCATGAAAATTTTCAAACTTTTTGAAGTCGAAATCTTTTCATGAAAATTTTCAACTTTTTTGAAGCAGAAATCTTTTCATGAAAATCGTTGACTTTTTTGAAGTCGAAATAGTTCATGAAAGTTTTCAACCTTTTTGAAGCCGAAATACTTTATCAAAATTTTTACTTTTTGTAAATCCAAAATCCTGTCATGAAAATTTTCAACTTTTTTGAAGCCGAAATCTTTTCATGAAAATGTGCAACTTTTTTGAAGCCGAAATCTTTTCATGAAAATTTTCAACTTTTTTGAAGCCGAAATCTTTTCATGAAAATTTTCAACTTTTTGGAGCCGAAATCTTGTCATGAAATTTTTCATCTTTTTTGAAGTCTAAATCTTTTCATGAAAATCCTTGACTTTTTTGAAGCCCAAATCTTTTAATGTAAATTTTCAACCTTTTTGAAGCCGAAATACTTCATGAAAATGTTCGACTTTTCTGAAGCAGAAATCTTTTAATGAAAATTTTTAACTTTTTTGAAGTTGAAAAAATACATGAAAATTTTCAACTTTTTGAAGCAGAAATCTTTTCATGAAAATTTTCAACTTTTTTGAAGCCGAAATACTTCATGAAAATTTTTGACTTTTTTGAAGCCGAAATCTTTTAATGTAAATTTTCAATTTTTTGATGCCGAAATAGTTCATGAAAATTTTCAACATTTTTGAAGCCGAAATCTATTCATGAAAATGTTCGACTTTTTTTAAGTCGAAAAAATTCATGAACATTTTCAACTTTTTTGAAGTGTAAATCTTTTCATGAAAATTTTCCACTTTTTTGAAGCCGAAATCTTCTCATGAAAATTTTCAAGTTTTTGAAGCAGAAATCTTTTCATGAAAATCTTAGACTTTTTTGAAGTCGAAAAAATTCATGAACATTTTCAACTTTTTTGAAGTGTAAATCTTTTCATGAAAATTTTCAACTTTTTTGAAGCCGAAATCTTTTCATGAAAATTTTCAAGTTTTTGAAGCAGAAATCTTTTCATGAAAATCTTAGACTTTTTTGAAGTCGAAAAAATTCATGAACATTTTCAACTTTTTTGAAGTGTAAATCTTTTCATGAAAATTTTCAACTTTTTTGAAGCCGAAATCTTTTCATGAAAATTTTCAAGTTTTTGAAGCAGAAATCTTTTCATGAAAATCTTAGACTTTTTTGAAGTCGAAAAAATTCATGAACATTTTCAACTTTTTTGAAGTGTAAATCTTTTCATGAAAATTTTCAACTTTTTTGAAGCCGAAATCTTTTCATGAAAATTTTCAAGTTTTTGAAGCAGAAATCTTTTCATGAAAATCTTAGACTTTTTTGAAGTCGAAAAAATTCATGAACATTTTCAACTTTTTTGAAGTGTAAATCTTTTCATGAAAATTTTCAACTTTTTTGAAGCCGAAATCTTTTCATGAAAATTTTCAAGTTTTTGAAGCAGAAATCTTTTCATGAAAATCTTAGACTTTTTTGAAGTCGAAAAAATTCATGAACATTTTCAACTTTTTTGAAGTGTAAATCTTTTCATGAAAATTTTCAACTTTTGTGAAGCCGAAATCTTTTCATGAAAATTTTCAAGTTTTTGAAGCAGAAATCTTTTCATGAAAATCTTAGACTTTTTTGAAGTCGAAAAAATTCATGAACATTTTCAACTTTTTTGAAGTGTAAATCTTTTCATGAAAATTTTCAACTTTTTTGAAGCCGAAATCTTTTCATGAAAATTTTCAAGTTTTTGAAGCAGAAATCTTTTCATGAAAATCTTAGACTTTTTTGAAGTCGAAAAAATTCATGAACATTTTCAACTTTTTTGAAGTGTAAATCTTTTCATGAAAATTTTCAACTTTTTTGAAGCCGAAATCTTTTCATGAAAATTTTCAAGTTTTTGAAGCAGAAATCTTTTCATGAAAATCTTAGACTTTTTTGAAGTCGAAAAAATTCATGAACATTTTCAACTTTTTTGAAGTGTAAATCTTTTCATGAAAATTTTCAACTTTTTTGAAGCCGAAATCTTTTCATGAAAATTTTCAAGTTTTTGAAGCAGAAATCTTTTCATGAAAATCTTAGACTTTTTTGAAGTCGAAAAAATTCATGAACATTTTCAACTTTTTTGAAGTGTAAATCTTTTCATGAAAATTTTCAACTTTTTTGAAGCCGAAATCTTTTCATGAAAATTTTCAAGTTTTTGAAGCAGAAATCTTTTCATGAAAATCTTAGACTTTTTTGAAGTCGAAAAAATTCATGAACATTTTCAACTTTTTTGAAGTGTAAATCTTTTCATGAAAATTTTCAACTTTTTTGAAGCCGAAATCTTTTCATGAAAATTTTCAAGTTTTTGAAGCAGAAATCTTTTCATGAAAATCTTAGACTTTTTTGAAGTCGAAAAAATTCATGAACATTTTCAACTTTTTTGAAGTGTAAATCTTTTCATGAAAATTTTCAACTTTTTTGAAGCCGAAATCTTTTCATGAAAATTTTCAAGTTTTTGAAGCAGAAATCTTTTCATGAAAATCTTAGACTTTTTTGAAGTCGAAAAAATTCATGAACATTTTCAACTTTTTTGAAGTGTAAATCTTTTCATGAAAATTTTCAACTTTTTTGAAGCCGAAATCTTTTCATGAAAATTTTCAAGTTTTTGAAGCAGAAATCTTTTCATGAAAATCTTAGACTTTTTTGAAGTCGAAAAAATTCATGAACATTTTCAACTTTTTTGAAGTGTAAATCTTTTCATGAAAATTTTCAACTTTTTTGAAGCCGAAATCTTTTCATGAAAATTTTCAAGTTTTTGAAGCAGAAATCTTTTCATGAAAATCTTAGACTTTTTTGAAGTCGAAAAAATTCATGAACATTTTCAACTTTTTTGAAGTGTAAATCTTTTCATGAAAATTTTCAACTTTTTTGAAGCCGAAATCTTTTCATGAAAATTTTCAAGTTTTTGAAGCAGAAATCTTTTCATGAAAATCTTAGACTTTTTTGAAGTCGAAAAAATTCATGAACATTTTCAACTTTTTTGAAGTGTAAATCTTTTCATGAAAATTTTCAACTTTTTTGAAGCCGAAATCTTTTCATGAAAATTTTCAAGTTTTTGAAGCAGAAATCTTTTCATGAAAATCTTAGACTTTTTTGAAGTCGAAAAAATTCATGAACATTTTCAACTTTTTTGAAGTGTAAATCTTTTCATGAAAATTTTCAACTTTTTTGAAGCCGAAATCTTTTCATGAAAATTTTCAAGTTTTTGAAGCAGAAATCTTTTCATGAAAATCTTAGACTTTTTTGAAGTCGAAAAAATTCATGAACATTTTCAACTTTTTTGAAGTGTAAATCTTTTCATGAAAATTTTCAACTTTTTTGAAGCCGAAATCTTTTCATGAAAATTTTCAAGTTTTTGAAGCAGAAATCTTTTCATGAAAATCTTAGACTTTTTTGAAGTCGAAAAAATTCATGAACATTTTCAACTTTTTTGAAGTGTAAATCTTTTCATGAAAATTTTCAACTTTTTTGAAGCCGAAATCTTTTCATGAAAATTTTCAAGTTTTTGAAGCAGAAATCTTTTCATGAAAATCTTAGACTTTTTTGAAGTCGAAAAAATTCATGAACATTTTCAACTTTTTTGAAGTGTAAATCTTTTCATGAAAATTTTCAACTTTTTTGAAGCCGAAATCTTTTCATGAAAATTTTCAAGTTTTTGAAGCAGAAATCTTTTCATGAAAATCTTAGACTTTTTTGAAGTCGAAAAAATTCATGAACATTTTCAACTTTTTTGAAGTGTAAATCTTTTCATGAAAATTTTCAACTTTTTTGAAGCCGAAATCTTTTCATGAAAATTTTCAAGTTTTTGAAGCAGAAATCTTTTCATGAAAATCTTAGACTTTTTTGAAGTCGAAAAAATTCATGAACATTTTCAACTTTTTTGAAGTGTAAATCTTTTCATGAAAATTTTCAACTTTTTTGAAGCCGAAATCTTTTCATGAAAATTTTCAAGTTTTTGAAGCAGAAATCTTTTCATGAAAATCTTAGACTTTTTTGAAGTCGAAAAAATTCATGAACATTTTCAACTTTTTTGAAGTGTAAATCTTTTCATGAAAATTTTCAACTTTTTTGAAGCCGAAATCTTTTCATGAAAATTTTTATCTTTTTTAAAGCCAAAATCCTGTCATGAAAAATTTATACTTTTTTGAAGCAGAAATCTATTCATGAAAATTTTCGACTTTATTCAAACTGATATTCTGCCTACATTTTCTAACTGAAAGCGTCGTTTCAAAGTAAAAATACTGTTAGAAGGAGTGATTCAGACAAAATTAGATGAAACAGCTGTACTGGTAACAAATGAGCGCAGTTACATGAAATGACATCAAAATCAACATTCCCTGAGCCAGACAACGCTATTAACAGCTTTAGTGATCAAATTGAGCGTATCTTGCGAAGCTGAGCTCGAAAGTGACATGAAACATGTTTTTCAGACAAAAAGTGACACTTACTGTTCAGACTGCATTTTCTAACTCAAAGTGTCGTTTCAAAGTAAAAATACTGTTAGAAGGAGTTTTTCAGGCAAAATTAGATGAAACAGCTGTAGTGGTAAAAAATGAGCGCAGTTACATGAAATGACATCAAAATAAACATTCCCTGAGCCAGACAACGCTATTAACAGCTTTAGTGATCAAATTGAGCGTATCTTGCGAAGCTGAGCTCGAAAGTGACATGAAACATGTTTTTCAGACATAAAGTGACACTTACAGTGAATACCTGTCCTGACTACATTTTCTAACTCAAAGTGTCGTTTCAAAGTAAAAATACTGTTAGAAGGAGTGATTCAGACAATATTAGATGAAACAGCAGCACTGGTAACAAATGAGCGCAGTTACATGAAATGACATCAAAATCAACATTCCCTGAGCCAGACAACGCTATTAACAGCTTTAGTGATCAAATTGAGCGTTTCTTGCGAAGCTGAGCTCGAAAGTGACATGAAACATGTTTTTCAGACATAAAGTGACACTTACTGTTCAGACTACATTTTCTAACTCAAAGTGTCGTTTCAAAGTAAAAATACTGTTAGAGGGAGTGATTCAGACAAAATTAGATGAAACAGCTGTACTGGTAACAAACAACGATATTAACAGCTTTAGTGATCAAATTGAGCGTATCTTGCGAAGCTGAGCTCGAAAGTGACATGAAACATGTTTTTCAGACAAAAAGTGACACTTACTGTTCAGACTGCATTTTCTAACTCAAAGTGTCGTTTCAAAGTAAAAATACTGTTAGAAGGAGTTTTTCAGGCAAAATTAGATGAAACAGCTGTAGTGGTAAAAAATGAGCGCAGTTACATGAAATGACATCAAAATCAACATTCCCTGAGCCAGACAACGCTATTAACAGCTTTAGTGATCAAATTGAGCGTATCTTGCGAAGCTGAGCTCGAAAGTGACATGAAACATGTTTTTCAGACAAAAAGTGACACTTACTGTTCAGACTGCATTTTCTAACTCAAAGTGTCGTTTCAAAGTAAAAATACTGTTAGAAGGAGTTTTTCAGGCAAAATTAGATGAAACAGCTGTAGTGGTAAAAAATGAGCGCAGTTACATGAAATGACATCAAAATCAACATTCCCTGAGCCAGACAACGCTATTAACAGCTTTAGTGATCAAATTGAGCGTATCTTGCGAAGCTGAGCTCGAAAGTGACATGAAACATGTTTTTCAGACATAAAGTGACACTTACAGTGAATACCTGTCCTGACTACATTTTCTAACTCAAAGTGTCGTTTCAAAGTAAAAATACTGTTAGAAGGAGTGATTCAGACAATATTAGATGAAACAGCAGCACTGGTAACAAATGAGCGCAGTTACATGAAATGACATCAAAATCAACATTCCCTGAGCCAGACAACGCTATTAACAGCTTTAGTGATCAAATTGAGCGTTTCTTGCGAAGCTGAGCTCGAAAGTGACATGAAACATGTTTTTCAGACATAAAGTGACACTTACTGTTCAGACTACATTTTCTAACTCAAAGTGTCGTTTCAAAGTAAAAATACTGTTAGAGGGAGTGATTCAGACAAAATTAGATGAAACAGCTGTACTGGTAACAAACAACGATATTAACAGCTTTAGTGATCAAATTGAGCGTATCTTGCGAAGCTGAGCTCGAAAGTGACATGAAACATGTTTTTCAGACAAAAAGTGACACTTACTGTTCAGACTGCATTTTCTAACTCAAAGTGTCGTTTCAAAGTAAAAATACTGTTAGAAGGAGTTTTTCAGGCAAAATTAGATGAAACAGCTGTAGTGGTAAAAAATGAGCGCAGTTACATGAAATGACATCAAAATCAACATTCCCTGAGCCAGACAACGCTATTAACAGCTTTAGTGATCAAATTGAGCGTATCTTGCGAAGCTGAGCTCGAAAGTGACATGAAAGATGTTTTTCAGACATAAAGTGACACTTACTGTTCAGACTACATTTTCTAACTCAAAGTGTCGTTTCAAAGTAAAAATACTGTTAGAGGGAGTGATTCAGACAAAATTAGATGAAACAGCTGTAGTGGTAACAAATGAGCGCAGTTACATGAAATGACATCAAAATCAACATTCCCTGAGCCAGACAACGCTATTAACAGCTTTAGTGATCAAATTGAGCGTATCTTGCGAAGCTGAGCTCGAAAGTGACATGAAACATGTTTTTGAGACATAAAGTGACACTTACAGTGAATACCTGTTCTGACTACATTTTCTAACTCAAAGCGTCGTTTCAAAGTAAAAATACTGTTAGAAGGAGTGTTTCAGACAAAATTAGTTGAAACAGCTGTACTGCTAACAATCAACGATATTAACAGCTTTAGTGATCAAATTGAGCGTATCTTGCGAAGCTGAGCTCGAAAGTGACATGAAACATGTTTTTGAGACATAAAGTGACACTTACTGTTCAAAACATGTTTCATGTCACTTTCGAGCTCAGCTTCGCAAGATACGCTCAATTTGATCACTAAAGCTGTTAATAGCGTTGTTTGTTACCAGTGCTGCTGTTTCATCTAATTTTGTCTGAATCACTCCTTCTAACAGTATTTTTACTTTGAAACGACACTTTGAGTTAGAAAATGTAGTCAGGACAGGTATTCACTGTAAGTGTCACTTTATGTCTCAAAAACATGTTTCATGTCACTTTCGAGCTCAGCTTCGCAAGATACGCTCAATTTGATCACTAAAGCTGTTAATAGCGTTGTCTGGCTCAGGGAATGTTGATTTTGATGTCATTTCATGTATAACTGCGCTCATTTGTTACCAGTACAGCTGTTTCATCTAATATTGTCTGAATCACTCCTTCTAACAGTATTTTTACTTTGAAACGGCACTTTGAGTTAGAAAATGTAGTCTGAACAGTAACTGTCACTTTATGTCTCAAAAACATGTTTCATGTCACTTTCGAGCTCAGCTTCGCAAGATACGCTCAATTTGATCACTAAAGCTGTTAATATCGTTGTTTGTTACCAGTACAGCTGTTTCATCTAATTTTGTCTGAATCACGCCTTCTAACAGTATTTTTACTTTGAAACGACACTTTGAGTGAGAAAATGTAGTCTGAAAAGTAAGTGTCACTTTATGTCCCAAAAACATGTTTCATGTCACTTTCGAGCTCAGCTTCGCAAGATACGCTCAATTTGATCACTAAAGCTGTTAATATCGTTTTCTGGCTCAGGGAATGTTGATTTTGATGTCATTTCATGTAACTGCGCTCATTTCTTACCAGTACAGCTGTTTCATCTAATTTTGTCTGAATCACTCCTTCTAACAGTATTTTTACTTTGAAACGACACTTTGAGTTAGAAAATGTAGAATATCAGTTTGAATAAAGTTGAAAATTTACATATAAAGATTTCAGCTTTAAAAAAGTTGAAAACTTTCATGAAGTATTTCAGCTTTGAAAAAGTTGAAAACTTTCATGAAGTATTTCAACTTCAAAAAAGTTGAAAATTTTCATGAAAAGATTTCATTTTCAAAAAAGTTCAAAATTTACATGAAAAGATTTCTGTTTCAAAAAAGTTGAAAATTTCAAGCTTTTTAAAAAGTTGAAAATTTTCATGAAGTATTTTTGCTTCAAAAAGTTGAAAACTTTCATGAAAAGATTTCGGCTTCAAAAAAGTTGAAAATTTTCATGAAAAGATTTCTGCTTCAAAATTTTCATGAAAAGATTCATGAAAAGATTTCGGATTTAAAAAAGTTGAAAATTTTAATGAAAACATTTCGGCTTCTAAAAAGTTGAAAATTTTCATGAAGTATTTCGGTTTCAAAAAATTTGAAAATTTACATGAAAAGATTTCTGCTTAAAAAAATTGAAAATTTTCATGAAAAGATTTCTGCTTGAAAATTTTCATAAAAGTATTTCTGCATTAAAAAAGTCAAAGATTTTCATGAAAAGATTTCGGATTTAAAAAAGTTGAAAATTTTCATAAAAAGATTTCTGCTTCAAAAAAGTTGAAAATTTTCATGAAAAGATTTAGGCTTCAAAAAAGTCGAAGATTTTCATGAAAAGATTTCTGCATGAAAATTTTCATGAAAAGATTTCTGCTTCAAAAAAGTCGAAGATTATCATGAAAAGATTTCGGCTACAAAAAAGTTGAAAATTTTCATAAAAAGATTTCTGCTTCAAAAAAGTCGAAGATTTTCATGAAAAGATTTCGGCTTCAAAAAAGTCAAAAATTTTCATGAAGTATTTTGGTTTCAAAAAAGTTGAAAATTTACATGAAAAGATTTCAGCTTCAAAAAAGTTGAAAATTTTCATGAAAAGATTTCGGCTTCAACAAAGTTGAAAATTTTCATGACAGGATTTTGGCTTTAAAAAAGGTAAAAAATTTCATGAAGTATTTCAGCTTCAAAAAATTTGAAAATTTTGATGAAAAGATTTCTGCTTCAAAAAAGTTCAAAATTTTCATGAAAAGGTTTCATTTTCAAAAAAGTTGATAATTTTTATGAAAAGATTTCTGCTTCAAAAAGTTGAAAATTTTCATGACAAGATTTTGGCTTCAAAAAAGTTGAAAATTTCCATGAAAAGATTTCAGCTTCAACAAAATTGAAAATTTTCATGAAAAGATTTCTGCTTGAAAATTTTCATGAAAAGATTTCTGCTTCAACAAAGTTGAAAATTTTCATGAAAAGATTTCTGCTTCAAGAAAGTTAAAAATTTTCATGAAAAGATTTAGCCTTCAAAAAAGTTGAAAATTTTCATGACAAGATTTCGGCTTCAAAAAAGTTGAACATTTTCATAAAGTATTTCTGCTTCAAAAAAGTTGAAGATTTTCATGAAAAGATTTCGGCTTCAACAAAGTTGAAAATTTTCATGACAGGATTTTGGCTTTAAAAAAGGTAAAAAATTTCATGAAGTATTTCAGCTTCAAAAAATTTGAAAATTTTGATGAAAAGATTTCTGCTTCAAAAAAGTTCAAAATTTTCATGAAAAGATTTCGGCTTCAAAAAAGTTGAACATTTTCATGACAAGATTTTGGCTTCAAAAAAGTTGAAAATTTCCATGAAAAGATTTCAGCTTCAACAAAATTGAAATTTTTCATTACAGGATTTTGGCTTTAAAAAAGTTGAAAATTTTCATGAAAAGATTTCTGCTTCAAAAAAGTTGAAAATTTTCTTAAAAAGATTTCTGCTTCAAAAAAGTCGAAGATTTTCATGAAAATATTTCGGCTTCAAAAAAGTCAAAAATTTTCATGAAGTATTTTGGTTTCAAAAAAGTTGAAAATTTCCATGAAAAGATTTCAGCTTCAACAAAATTGAAATTTTTCATTACAGGATTTTGGCTTTAAAAAAGTTGAAAATTTTCATGAAAAGATTTCTGCTTCAAAAAAGTTGAAAATTTTCATAAAAAGATTTCAGATTCAAAAAATTTGAAAATTTTGATGAAAAGATTTCTGCTTCAAAAAAGTTCAAAATTTTCATGAAAAGATTTCGGCTTCAAAAAAGTTGAACATTTCCATGAAGTATTTCTGCTTCAAAAAAGTTGAAGATTTTCATGAAAAGATTTTTGCTTCAAAAAAGTTGAAAATTTTCATGAAGTATTTCGGTTTCAAAAAAGTTAAAAATTTACATGAAAAGATTTCGGCTTCAAAAAAGTTGAAAATTTTGATGAAAAGGTTTCATTTTCAAAAAAGTTGATAATTTTTATGAAAAGATTTCTGCTTCAAAAAGTTGAAAATTTTCATGACAAGATTTTGGCTTCAAAAAAGTTGAAAATTTCCATGAAAAGATTTCAGCTTCAACAAAATTGAAAATTTTCATGAAAAGATTTCTGCTTGAAAATTTTCATGAAAAGATTTCTGCTTCAACAAAGTTGAAAATTTTCATGAAAAGATTTCTGCTTCAAGAAAGTTAAAAATTTTCATGAAAAGATTTAGCCTTCAAAAAAGTTGAAAATTTTCATGAAAAGATTTCGGCTTCAAAAAAGTTGAACATTTTCATAAAGTATTTCTGCTTCAAAAAAGTTGAAGATTTTCATGAAAAGATTTCGGCTTCAACAAAGTTGAAAATTTTCATGACAGGATTTTGGCTTTAAAAAAGGTAAAAAATTTCATGAAGTATTTCAGCTTCAAAAAATTTGAAAATTTTGATGAAAAGATTTCTGCTTCAAAAAAGTTCAAAATTTTCATGAAAAGATTTCGGCTTCAGAAAAGTTGAACATTTCCATGAAGTATTTCTGCTTCAAAAAAGTTGAAGATTTTCATGAAAAGATTTTTGCTTCAAAAAAGTTGAAAATTTTCATGAAGTATTTCGGTTTCAAAAAAGTTAAAAATTTACATGAAAAGATTTCGGCTTCAAAAAAGTTGAAAATTTTGATGAAAAGGTTTCATTTTCAAAAAAGTTGATAATTTTTATGAAAAGATTTCTGCTTCAAAAAAGTTGAAAATTTTCATGACAAGATTTTGGCTTCAAAAAAGTTGAAAATTTCCATGAAAAGATTTCAGCTTCAACAACATTGAAATTTTTCATTACAGGATTTTGGCTTTAAAAAAGTTGAAAATTTTCATGAAAAGATTTCTGCTTCAAAAAAGTTGAAAATTTTCATAAAAAGATTTCTGCTTCAAAAAAGTCGAAGATTTTCATGAAAAGATTTCGGCTTCAAAAAAGTCAAAAATTTTCATGAAGTATTTTGATTTCAAAAAAGTTGAAAATTTACATGAAAAGATTTCAGCTTCAAAAAAGTTGAAAATTTTCATGAAAAGATTTCTGCTTTAAAATTTTCATGAAAAGATTTCTGCTTCAACAAAGTTGAAAATTTTCATGAAAAGATTACTGCTTCAACAAAGTTAAAAATTTTCATGAAAAGATTTAGCCTTCAAAAAAGTTGAAAATTTTCATGAAAAGATTTCGGCTTCAAAAAAGTTGAACATTTTCATGAAGTATTTCAGCTTCAAAAAATTTGAAAATTTTGATGAAAAGATTTTTGATTCAAAAAAGTTGAAGATCTTCATGAAACGATTTCTGCTTCAAAAAAGTTGAACATTTTCATGAAAAAATTTCAGCTTCAAAAAAGTTGAAAATTTTCATGAAGTATTTCGGTTTCAAAAAAGTTAAAAATTTACATGAAAAGATTTCGGCTTCAAAAAAGTTGAAAATTTTGATGAAAAGGTTTCATTTTCAAAAAAGTTGATAATTTTTATGAAAAGATTTCTGCTTCAAAAAAATTGAAAATTTTCATGAAAAGATTTTGGCTTCAAAAAAGTTGAAAATTTCCATGAAAAGATTTCAGCTTCAACAAAATTGAAATTTTTCATGAAAAGAGTTCGGCTTCAAAAAAGTTGAACATTTTCATAAAGTATTTCTGCTTCAAAAAAGTTGAAGATTTTCATGAAAAGATTTCGGCTTCAACAAAGTTGAAAATTTTCATGAAAAGATTTCTGCTTCAACAAAGTTAAAAATTTTCATGAAAAGATTTCGGCTTCAAAAAAGTTGAACATTTTCATGAAGTATTTCAGCTTCAAAAAATTTGAAAATTTTGATGAAAAGATTTTTGCTTCAAAAAAGTTGAAGATCTTCATGAAACGATTTCTGCTTCAAAAAAGTTGAACATTTTCATGAAAAAATTTCAGCTTCAAAAAAGTTGAAAATTTTCATGAAGTATTTCGGTTTCAAAAAAGTTAAAAATTTACATGAAAAGATTTCGGCTTCAAAAAAGTCAAAAATTTTGATGAAAAGGTTTCATTTTCAAAAAAGTTGATAATTTTGATGAAAAGATTTCTGCTTCAAAAAAGTTCAAAATTTTCATGAAAAGATTTCGGCTTTAAAAAAGTTGAAAACTTTCATGAAAAGATTTCGGCTTCAAAAAAGTCAAAGATTTTCATGAAGTATTTCGGCTTCAAAAAAGTTGAAAATTTTCATGAAAATCTTCTACTTTCTTCATGCTGGCTGAGTTTTTCTTTGTTCTATCTTTTGAAATCAATTTATTTTATGATTGAATATTCCAAGTATTCTTTAAATATCTTGTTTTTGATTACCACCAATCACTATTTCCATTTTTACTTTCATGCTTTATGAACAAAAATAGCTTTTTTTATTACTACATCAAGTTTACACACATGGGTCAAAAATGACCCATACATCCAAGTGTGATTTAAAATTAAATGAATTAATACTATAATATTAATTTGTTTCAAGTAATTACTTTAGCAGTGAGTGGAGCCAAACACTTATGTATTTCATATTTGCAACATGTTTATTTGTCATTTTGTCACACATACACATACCTCTGATAACAGATAACACGGCTGTTGAACTGAACTGTATCTGTAATTTAACAACTGTAAACTGGTGAATGTGACCAAACAAAATGAAATACAACTGAACACATCACTAGAGCACAAATTGCCTTCTCAATTTTGACATGCCTCACAAATGATCACTAAGAGTTTGTGCTCCTTGCACACAGGCCTGGTGCACTGGGAACACTAGCTGCTGACTTTTCTGTCTTTGGTAACTGGGCAGATCGTGCACCTCTTCCTCTTCCTTTGGCCCTCCTGTCTGATGTCCTCTTGTGGCTGGGTGGTGGCTGTGTTTTGTTTTTTAAACCCACATCTTCCCATTGTTTCTTCTTCTGACTGCTGTCATCCACTGCTTTGTCATCATGCATACATTATTAAAGATTGGGAAAAAGTATGTAGGTATTGTGCTAAAACTTAATACATTAGTTTCTCTATTGTACTTTACATTCACCTGTCTGTCTGATTCCACTGCACAATTGCTGGACGACATTCTCTCCAAGGTTCCTCTGAACCTGGCTGTCTCCCGGTATAGACAATTCCATCTATTGCATAAGGTACCCTTGCGTCGCACATCCAGAAGATTTTTATCCCATATTTTGCAGGCTTGCTGGGCATGTGTTGCCGTAACTTGCACCTGCCTCGGAATGGCACAAGCTGCTCATCTATGGTGACACAGTCACTGGGGATGAACTTTCTTCTGCAGTTGTCCAGGAAACAGTCCCACACGTACCTAAATGTCGCCATGTGGTGTGTTTCCAGCCGCAGAGCCCTGGTCCTCTTGTCGTCAAACCGTATGACGCGGCGGATATCTTCATATCTCCTAAGCCCCATGGTGGCCTTGTAAATTGGATTTTGCAGCGGATCCACAAACAGCTCCTGCAAGGCCACATCCCAGCTCTTCTCCCCCCCTGCAAGAATTGATGAAGGCCATCAATTCTTCTTTATCAATGCTTCTCCACTCTTTCCCTTTTGCTGTGGCTGTTCTTCGTCCCTCTAAGTTGGTACATATTAGAACCTCCTCAATGATGTTGTCACTCATGAACATATCCCAGGCATCTTTTGGTGAAACAGCTGGTGATCCAGGTGTAGGTCCTGGGCAGCTCCTCAGAATGTTATGGCTTCTTGTTCTGCCATGAATGGGGGGATTCTCATTCCAGTAAGATCCGTTTTTACTCAATCTATTGGACTGGGTCTGAGTTTCCTCTTCAGAGGACTCATCAGATGAGTCTTCTGTATCATCAGAGGAGTCTTCTTCATGGATTCCCAGACACACCCACAACTCCAGCTTGACCCTCTGGCAAATATTCTGGGTCATCATCATCAGAAATTTCAGACTCTGAATCAAGACAAATTGCCTCCTCATCTGGTTCTTCCTGCAGCATCGCTACAACCATCTCAGTAGTAAATCTGGGACCAGCCATACTCTGGATAAAGAAAATCAAAAGCACAATAAAATTTTCAGATGCACATCAATAGTACATAATAGTTAGCTAACTACAATAGAATTAGCTAACTAAAATAGAAGTGTCAACAGCTAGCTAGCTAATAGTAATTACTTGTAACTTTCTGACAAGTAATGTACTCACTCTCAAGGTAACCTAAACCTAATCAAATGTTATGTACAGTTATCTTTCACAATTGTCATCAAATATTTTCTAAAGTGATGTTAGAACAATTTAAAAACAATACTTACATGTATTAGATGTTCCAAGGGAGCTGTGCTGAGCTGTGAAATGTCTGAAACAACCACGTTTCACAGCAAATGCTATAGTAAATGCATGTGGGTCGTTTCTGGGGTCGTTTCTGACTTGATGTAGAAATACAAAAGCTGTGCTCGTTCATAAAGTAAGAAAGGAAAAATACAAATGATGATTTGTGCTTAACAAAAACAAGATATTTACTGCATACTTGGAAAAGAAAATGATAAAATGTATTTATTTCAAAGATATATCATAGAAACACTCAGCCATACATGAAATAACATAGAAAGTGGATTCATTTTTGACCCATGTTGTGCATTAGAAGGGTAATGATACAAAAATGTTTTTTATTCAAAAAGTAAGAAAGGAAAAAATAAAATAAGGATGTATGATGATCAAAAACAAGTTAATTGAGGAATACCTTGAATACTGAATGAAGAGATGAATTTATTGCAAAGATGTAGAAAATAAAAACTCAACCGGGTCACTTTGACATTTTTAAAGCAGAAATACTTCATGAAAATTTTCAACTTTTTTGAAGCCAAAATCTTTTCATGAAAATTTTCAACTTTTTTGAAGCAGAAATCTTTTCATGAAATACTTCGACTTTTTTGAAGCCGAAATACTTGATGAAAATTCTTACCTTTTTTAAAGCCATAATGCTGTCATGAAAATTTTCAACTTTTTTGAAGCTGAAATCTTTTCATGAAAATTTTCAACTTTTTTGAAGCCGAAATCTTTTCATGTAAATTTTCAACTTTTTTGAAGCCGAAATCTTTTCATAAAAATTTTCAACTTTTTTGAAGCAGAAATCTTTTCATGAAATACTTTGACTTTTTTGAAGCCGAAATACTTGATGAAAATTTTCAACTTTTTTGAAGCCGAAATCTTTTCATGAAAATTTTCAACTGTTTGGAGTCGAAATCTTGTCATGAAAATTTTTACCTTTTTTAAAGCCAAAATCCTGTCATGAAAATTTTCAACTTTTTTGAAGCCGAAATCTTTTCATGAAAATTTTCAACCTTTTTGAAATAGAAATCTTTTCATGAAAATTTTCAACATTTTTGAAGCCGAAATACTTCATTAAAGTTTTCAACTTTTTTGATGCTGAAATCTTTTCATGAACATTTTAAACTTTTTTGAAGCCGAAATCTTTTCATGAAAATGTTCAACTTTTTTGAAGCAGAAATCTTTTCATGAAAATCTTCGACTTTTTTGCAGCCGAAATACTTCATGAAAATCTTCAACCTTTTTGAAGCCGAAATACTTCATGAAAATTTTTACCTTTTTCAAAGCTAAAATCCTGTCACGAAAATTTTCAACTTTTTTGAAGCAGAAATCTTTTCATGAAAATCTTCAACTTCTTTGAAGCCGAAATACTTCATGAAAGTTTTGGAATTTTTTGAAGCCGAAATCTTTTAATGAAAATTTTCAACTTTTTTGAAGCAGAAATCTTTTCATGAAAATCTTCGACTTTTTTGAAGTCGAAATAGTTCATGAAAGTTTTCAACCTTTTTGAAGCCGAAATCTTTTAATGAAAATTTTCAACTTTTTTGAAGCAGAAATCTTTTCATGAAATACTTCGACTTTTTTGAAGCCGAAATAGTTGATGAAAATTCTTACCTTTTTTAAAGCCATAATGGTGTCATGAAAATTTTCAACTTTTTTGAAGCTGAAATCTTTTCATGAAAATTTTCAACTTTTTTGAAGCCGAAATCTTTTCATGTAAATTTTCAACTTTTTTGAAGCCGAAATCTTTTCATGAAAATTTTCAACTTTTTTGAAGCAGAAATCTTTTCATGAAATACTTTGACTTTTTTGAAGCCGAAATACTTGATGAAAATTTTATACTTTTTTGAAGCCGAAATCTTTTCATGAAAATTTTCAACTTATTTGAAGCCGAAATCTTTTCATGAAAATTTTCAACTTTTTGGAGCCGAAATCTTGTCATGAAAATTTTTACCTTTTTTAAAGCCAAAATCCTGTCATGAAAATTTTCAAATTTTTTGAAGCAGAAATATTTTCAAGAAAATCTTTGACTTTTTTGAAGCTGAAATCTTTTCATGAAAATCTTAGAATTTTTTGACGTCGAAAAAATTCATGAACATTTTCCACTTTTTTGAAGCCGAAATCTTTTCATGAAAATTTTCAAACTTTTTGAAGTCGAAATCTTTTCATGAAAATTTTCAACTTTTTTGAAGCAGAAATCTTTTCATGAAAATCGTTGACTTTTTTGAAGCCCAAATCTTTTCATGTAAATTTTCAACCTTTTTGAAGCCGAAATACTTCATGAAAGTTTTTGAATTTTTTGAATCCGAAATCTTTTAATGAAAATTTTCAACTTTTTTGAAGCAGAAATCTTTTCATGAAAATCTTCGACTTTTTTGAAGTCGAAATAGTTCATGAAAGTTTTCAACCTTTTTGAAGCCGAAATACTTTATCAAAATTTTTACTTT
Organism: Labrus bergylta; assembly: GCF_963930695.1. Classification (NCBI taxonomy): domain Eukaryota; kingdom Metazoa; phylum Chordata; class Actinopteri; order Labriformes; family Labridae; genus Labrus; species Labrus bergylta. The sequence continues at coordinate 26,148 of NW_027077319.1, read as the reverse complement.
TTGTAAAGCCAAAATCCTGTCATGAAAATTTTCAACTTTTTTGAAGCCGAAATCTTTTCATGAAAATGTGCAACTTTTTTGAAGCCGAAATCTTTTCATGAAAATTTTCAAATTTTTTGAAGCCGAAATCTTTTCATGAAAATTTTCAACTTTTTGGAGCCGAAATCTTGTCATGAAAGTTTTCATCTTTTTTGAAGTCTAAATCTTTTCATGAAAATCCTTGACTTTTTTGAAGCCCAAATCTTTTAATGTAAATTTTCAACCTTTTTGAAGCCGAAATACTTCATGAAAATGTTCGACTTTTCTGAAGCCGAAATCTTTTCATGAAAATTTTCAAGTTTTTGAAGCAGAAATCTTTTCATGAAAATCTTAGACTTTTTTGAAGTCGAAAAAATTCATGAACATTTTCAACTTTTTTGAAGTGTAAATCTTTTCATGAAAATTTTCAACTTTTTTGAAGCCGAAATCTTTTCATGAAAATTTTCAAGTTTTTGAAGCAGAAATCTTTTCATGAAAATCTTAGACTTTTTTGAAGTCGAAAAAATTCATGAACATTTTCAACTTTTTTGAAGTGTAAATCTTTTCATGAAAATTTTCAACTTTTTTGAAGCCGAAATCTTTTCATGAAAATTTTCAAGTTTTTGAAGCAGAAATCTTTTCATGAAAATCTTAGACTTTTTTGAAGTCGAAAAAATTCATGAACATTTTCAACTTTTTTGAAGTGTAAATCTTTTCATGAAAATTTTCAACTTTTTTGAAGCCGAAATCTTTTCATGAAAATTTTCAAGTTTTTGAAGCAGAAATCTTTTCATGAAAATCTTAGACTTTTTTGAAGTCGAAAAAATTCATGAACATTTTCAACTTTTTTGAAGTGTAAATCTTTTCATGAAAATTTTCAACTTTTTTGAAGCCGAAATCTTTTCATGAAAATTTTCAAGTTTTTGAAGCAGAAATCTTTTCATGAAAATCTTAGACTTTTTTGAAGTCGAAAAAATTCATGAACATTTTCAACTTTTTTGAAGTGTAAATCTTTTCATGAAAATTTTCAACTTTTTTGAAGCCGAAATCTTTTCATGAAAATTTTCAAGTTTTTGAAGCAGAAATCTTTTCATGAAAATCTTAGACTTTTTTGAAGTCGAAAAAATTCATGAACATTTTCAACTTTTTTGAAGTGTAAATCTTTTCATGAAAATTTTCAACTTTTTTGAAGCAGAAATCTTTTCATGAAAATCTTCGACTTTTTTGAAGTCGAAATAGTTCATGAAAGTTTTCAACCTTTTTGAAGCCGAAATACTTTATCAAAATTTTTACTTTTTGTAAAGCCAAAATCCTGTCATGAAAATTTTCAACTTTTTTGAAGCCGAAATCTTTTCATGAAAATGTGCAACTTTTTTGAAGCCGAAATCTTTTCATGAAAATTTTTAAATTTTTTGAAGCCGAAATCTTTTCATGAAAATTTTCAACTTTTTGGAGCCGAAATCTTGTCATGAAAGTTTTCATCTTTTTTGAAGTCTAAATCTTTTCATGAAAATCCTTGACTTTTTTGAAGCCCAAATCTTTTAATGTAAATTTTCAACCTTTTTGAAGCCGAAATACTTCATGAAAATGTTCGACTTTTCTGAAGCAGAAATCTTTTCATGAAAATTTTCAAGTTTTTGAAGCAGAAATCTTTTCATGAAAATCTTAGACTTTTTTGAAGTCGAAAAAATTCATGAACATTTTCAACTTTTTTGAAGTGTAAATCTTTTCATGAAAATTTTCAACTTTTTTGAAGCCGAAATCTTTTCATGAAAATTTTCAAGTTTTTGAAGCAGAAATCTTTTCATGAAAATCTTAGACTTTTTTGAAGTCGAAAAAATTCATGAACATTTTCAACTTTTTTGAAGTGTAAATCTTTTCATGAAAATTTTCAACTTTTTTGAAGCCGAAATCTTTTCATGAAAATTTTCAAGTTTTTGAAGCAGAAATCTTTTCATGAAAATCTTAGACTTTTTTGAAGTCGAAAAAATTCATGAACATTTTCAACTTTTTTGAAGTGTAAATCTTTTCATGAAAATTTTCAACTTTTTTGAAGCCGAAATCTTTTCATGAAAATTTTCAAGTTTTTGAAGCAGAAATCTTTTCATGAAAATCTTAGACTTTTTTGAAGTCGAAAAAATTCATGAACATTTTCAACTTTTTTGAAGTGTAAATCTTTTCATGAAAATTTTCAACTTTTTTGAAGCCGAAATCTTTTCATGAAAATTTTCAAGTTTTTGAAGCAGAAATCTTTTCATGAAAATCTTAGACTTTTTTGAAGTCGAAAAAATTCATGAACATTTTCAACTTTTTTGAAGTGTAAATCTTTTCATGAAAATTTTCAACTTTTTTGAAGCCGAAATCTTTTCATGAAAATTTTCAAGTTTTTGAAGCAGAAATCTTTTCATGAAAATCTTAGACTTTTTTGAAGTCGAAAAAATTCATGAACATTTTCAACTTTTTTGAAGTGTAAATCTTTTCATGAAAATTTTCAACTTTTTTGAAGCCGAAATCTTTTCATGAAAATTTTCAAGTTTTTGAAGCAGAAATCTTTTCATGAAAATCTTAGACTTTTTTGAAGTCGAAAAAATTCATGAACATTTTCAACTTTTTTGAAGTGTAAATCTTTTCATGAAAATTTTCAACTTTTTTGAAGCCGAAATCTTTTCATGAAAATTTTCAAGTTTTTGAAGCAGAAATCTTTTCATGAAAATCTTAGACTTTTTTGAAGTCGAAAAAATTCATGAACATTTTCAACTTTTTTGAAGTGTAAATCTTTTCATGAAAATTTTCAACTTTTTTGAAGCCGAAATCTTTTCATGAAAATTTTCAAGTTTTTGAAGCAGAAATCTTTTCATGAAAATCTTAGACTTTTTTGAAGTCGAAAAAATTCATGAACATTTTCAACTTTTTTGAAGTGTAAATCTTTTCATGAAAATTTTCAACTTTTTTGAAGCCGAAATCTTTTCATGAAAATTTTCAAGTTTTTGAAGCAGAAATCTTTTCATGAAAATCTTAGACTTTTTTGAAGTCGAAAAAATTCATGAACATTTTCAACTTTTTTGAAGTGTAAATCTTTTCATGAAAATTTTCAACTTTTTTGAAGCCGAAATCTTTTCATGAAAATTTTCAAGTTTTTGAAGCAGAAATCTTTTCATGAAAATCTTAGACTTTTTTGAAGTCGAAAAAATTCATGAACATTTTCAACTTTTTTGAAGTGTAAATCTTTTCATGAAAATTTTCAACTTTTTTGAAGCCGAAATCTTTTCATGAAAATTTTCAAGTTTTTGAAGCAGAAATCTTTTCATGAAAATCTTAGACTTTTTTGAAGTCGAAAAAATTCATGAACATTTTCAACTTTTTTGAAGTGTAAATCTTTTCATGAAAATTTTCAACTTTTTTGAAGCCGAAATCTTTTCATGAAAATTTTCAAGTTTTTGAAGCAGAAATCTTTTCATGAAAATCTTAGACTTTTTTGAAGTCGAAAAAATTCATGAACATTTTCAACTTTTTTGAAGTGTAAATCTTTTCATGAAAATTTTCAACTTTTTTGAAGCCGAAATCTTTTCATGAAAATTTTCAAGTTTTTGAAGCAGAAATCTTTTCATGAAAATCTTAGACTTTTTTGAAGTCGAAAAAATTCATGAACATTTTCAACTTTTTTGAAGTGTAAATCTTTTCATGAAAATTTTCAACTTTTTTGAAGCCGAAATCTTTTCATGAAAATTTTCAAGTTTTTGAAGCAGAAATCTTTTCATGAAAATCTTAGACTTTTTTGAAGTCGAAAAAATTCATAAACATTTTCAACTTTTTTGAAGTGTAAATCTTTTCATGAAAATTTTCAACTTTTTTGAAGCCGAAATCTTTTCATGAAAATTTTCAAGTTTTTGAAGCAGAAATCTTTTCATGAAAATCTTAGACTTTTTTGAAGTCGAAAAAATTCATGAACATTTTCAACTTTTTTGAAGTGTAAATCTTTTCATGAAAATTTTCAACTTTTTTGAAGCCGAAATCTTTTCATGAAAATTTTCAAGTTTTTGAAGCAGAAATCTTTTCATGAAAATCTTAGACTTTTTTGAAGTCGAAAAAATTCATGAACATTTTCAACTTTTTTGAAGTGTAAATCTTTTCATGAAAATTTTCAACTTTTTTGAAGCAGAAATCTTTTCATGAAAATCTTCGACTTTTTTGAAGTCGAAATAGTTCATGAAAGTTTTCAACCTTTTTGAAGCCGAAATACTTTATCAAAATTTTTACTTTTTGTAAAGCCAAAATCCTGTCATGAAAATTTTCAACTTTTTTGAAGCCGAAATCTTTTCATGAAAATGTGCAACTTTTTTGAAGCCGAAATCTTTTCATGAAAATTTTCAAATTTTTTGAAGCCGAAATCTTTTCATGAAAATTTTCAACTTTTTGGAGCCGAAATCTTGTCATGAAAGTTTTCATCTTTTTTGAAGTCTAAATCTTTTCATGAAAATCCTTGACTTTTTTGAAGCCCAAATCTTTTAATGTAAATTTTCAACCTTTTTGAAGCCGAAATACTTCATGAAAATGTTCGACTTTTCTGAAGCAGAAATCTTTTCATGAAAATTTTCAAGTTTTTGAAGCAGAAATCTTTTCATGAAAATCTTAGACTTTTTTGAAGTCGAAAAAATTCATGAACATTTTCAACTTTTTTGAAGTGTAAATCTTTTCATGAAAATTTTCAACTTTTTTGAAGCCGAAATCTTTTCATGAAAATTTTCAAGTTTTTGAAGCAGAAATCTTTTCATGAAAATCTTAGACTTTTTTGAAGTCGAAAAAATTCATGAACATTTTCAACTTTTTTGAAGTTTAAATCTTTTCATGAAAATTTTCAACTTTTTTGAAGCCGAAATCTTTTCATGAAAATTTTCAAGTTTTTGAAGCAGAAATCTTTTCATGAAAATCTTAGACTTTTTTGAAGTCGAAAAAATTCATGAACATTTTCAACTTTTTTGAAGTGTAAATCTTTTCATGAAAATTTTCAACTTTTTTGAAGCCGAAATCTTTTCATGAAAATTTTCAAGTTTTTGAAGCAGAAATCTTTTCATGAAAATCTTAGACTTTTTTGAAGTCGAAAAAATTCATGAACATTTTCAACTTTTTTGAAGTGTAAATCTTTTCATGAAAATTTTCAACTTTTTTGAAGCCGAAATCTTTTCATGAAAATTTTCAAGTTTTTGAAGCAGAAATCTTTTCATGAAAATCTTAGACTTTTTTGAAGTCGAAAAAATTCATGAACATTTTCAACTTTTTTGAAGTTTAAATCTTTTCATGAAAATTTTCAACTTTTTTGAAGCCGAAATCTTTTCATGAAAATTTTCAAGTTTTTGAAGCAGAAATCTTTTCATGAAAATCTTAGACTTTTTTGAAGTCGAAAAAATTCATGAACATTTTCAACTTTTTTGAAGTGTAAATCTTTTCATGAAAATTTTCAACTTTTTTGAAGCCGAAATCTTTTCATGAAAATTTTCAAGTTTTTGAAGCAGAAATCTTTTCATGAAAATCTTAGACTTTTTTGAAGTCGAAAAAATTCATGAACATTTTCAACTTTTTTGAAGTGTAAATCTTTTCATGAAAATTTTCAACTTTTTTGAAGCCGAAATCTTTTCATGAAAATTTTCAAGTTTTTGAAGCAGAAATCTTTTCATGAAAATCTTAGACTTTTTTGAAGTCGAAAAAATTCATGAACATTTTCAACTTTTTTGAAGTGTAAATCTTTTCATGAAAATTTTCAACTTTTTTGAAGCCGAAATCTTTTCATGAAAATTTTCAAGTTTTTGAAGCAGAAATCTTTTCATGAAAATCTTAGACTTTTTTGAAGTCGAAAAAATTCATGAACATTTTCAACTTTTTTGAAGTGTAAATCTTTTCATGAAAATTTTCAACTTTTTTGAAGCCGAAATCTTTTCATGAAAATTTTCAAGTTTTTGAAGCAGAAATCTTTTCATGAAAATCTTAGACTTTTTTGAAGTCGAAAAAATTCATGAACATTTTCAACTTTTTTGAAGTGTAAATCTTTTCATGAAAATTTTCAACTTTTTTGAAGCAGAAATCTTTTCATGAAAATCTTCGACTTTTTTGAAGTCGAAATAGTTCATGAAAGTTTTCAACCTTTTTGAAGCCGAAATACTTTATCAAAATTTTTACTTTTTGTAAAGCCAAAATCCTGTCATGAAAATTTTCAACTTTTTTGAAGCCGAAATCTTTTCATGAAAATGTGCAACTTTTTTGAAGCCGAAATCTTTTCATGAAAATTTTCAAATTTTTTGAAGCCGAAATCTTTTCATGAAAATTTTCAACTTTTTGGAGCCGAAATCTTGTCATGAAAGTTTTCATCTTTTTTGAAGTCTAAATCTTTTCATGAAAATCCTTGACTTTTTTGAAGCCCAAATCTTTTAATGTAAATTTTCAACCTTTTTGAAGCCGAAATACTTCATGAAAATGTTCGACTTTTCTGAAGCAGAAATCTTTTCATGAAAATTTTCAAGTTTTTGAAGCAGAAATCTTTTCATGAAAATCTTAGACTTTTTTGAAGTCGAAAAAATTCATGAACATTTTCAACTTTTTTGAAGTGTAAATCTTTTCATGAAAATTTTCAACTTTTTTGAAGCCGAAATCTTTTCATGAAAATTTTCAAGTTTTTGAAGCAGAAATCTTTTCATGAAAATCTTAGACTTTTTTGAAGTCGAAAAAATTCATGAACATTTTCAACTTTTTTGAAGTTTAAATCTTTTCATGAAAATTTTCAACTTTTTTGAAGCCGAAATCTTTTCATGAAAATTTTCAAGTTTTTGAAGCAGAAATCTTTTCATGAAAATCTTAGACTTTTTTGAAGTCGAAAAAATTCATGAACATTTTCAACTTTTTTGAAGTGTAAATCTTTTCATGAAAATTTTCAACTTTTTTGAAGCCGAAATCTTTTCATGAAAATTTTCAAGTTTTTGAAGCAGAAATCTTTTCATGAAAATCTTAGACTTTTTTGAAGTCGAAAAAATTCATGAACATTTTCAACTTTTTTGAAGTGTAAATCTTTTCATGAAAATTTTCAACTTTTTTGAAGCCGAAATCTTTTCATGAAAATTTTCAAGTTTTTGAAGCAGAAATCTTTTCATGAAAATCTTAGACTTTTTTGAAGTCGAAAAAATTCATGAACATTTTCAACTTTTTTGAAGTTTAAATCTTTTCATGAAAATTTTCAACTTTTTTGAAGCCGAAATCTTTTCATGAAAATTTTCAAGTTTTTGAAGCAGAAATCTTTTCATGAAAATCTTAGACTTTTTTGAAGTCGAAAAAATTCATGAACATTTTCAACTTTTTTGAAGTGTAAATCTTTTCATGAAAATTTTCAACTTTTTTGAAGCCGAAATCTTTTCATGAAAATTTTCAAGTTTTTGAAGCAGAAATCTTTTCATGAAAATCTTAGACTTTTTTGAAGTCGAAAAAATTCATGAACATTTTCAACTTTTTTGAAGTGTAAATCTTTTCATGAAAATTTTCAACTTTTTTGAAGCCGAAATCTTTTCATGAAAATTTTCAAGTTTTTGAAGCAGAAATCTTTTCATGAAAATCTTAGACTTTTTTGAAGTCGAAAAAATTCATGAACATTTTCAACTTTTTTGAAGTGTAAATCTTTTCATGAAAATTTTCAACTTTTTTGAAGCCGAAATCTTTTCATGAAAATTTTCAAGTTTTTGAAGCAGAAATCTTTTCATGAAAATCTTAGACTTTTTTGAAGTCGAAAAAATTCATGAACATTTTCAACTTTTTTGAAGTGTAAATCTTTTCATGAAAATTTTCAACTTTTTTGAAGCCGAAATCTTTTCATGAAAATTTTCAAGTTTTTGAAGCAGAAATCTTTTCATGAAAATCTTAGACTTTTTTGAAGTCGAAAAAATTCATGAACATTTTCAACTTTTTTGAAGTGTAAATCTTTTCATGAAAATTTTCAACTTTTTTGAAGCAGAAATCTTTTCATGAAAATCTTCGACTTTTTTGAAGTCGAAATAGTTCATGAAAGTTTTCAACCTTTTTGAAGCCGAAATACTTTATCAAAATTTTTACTTTTTGTAAAGCCAAAATCCTGTCATGAAAATTTTCAACTTTTTTGAAGCCGAAATCTTTTCATGAAAATGTGCAACTTTTTTGAAGCCGAAATCTTTTCATGAAAATTTTCAAATTTTTTGAAGCCGAAATCTTTTCATGAAAATTTTCAACTTTTTGGAGCCGAAATCTTGTCATGAAAGTTTTCATCTTTTTTGAAGTCTAAATCTTTTCATGAAAATCCTTGACTTTTTTGAAGCCCAAATCTTTTAATGTAAATTTTCAACCTTTTTGAAGCCGAAATACTTCATGAAAATGTTCGACTTTTCTGAAGCAGAAATCTTTTCATGAAAATTTTCAAGTTTTTGAAGCAGAAATCTTTTCATGAAAATCTTAGACTTTTTTGAAGTCGAAAAAATTCATGAACATTTTCAACTTTTTTGAAGTGTAAATCTTTTCATGAAAATTTTCAACTTTTTTGAAGCCGAAATCTTTTCATGAAAATTTTCAAGTTTTTGAAGCAGAAATCTTTTCATGAAAATCTTAGACTTTTTTGAAGTCGAAAAAATTCATGAACATTTTCAACTTTTTTGAAGTGTAAATCTTTTCATGAAAATTTTCAACTTTTTTGAAGCCGAAATCTTTTCATGAAAATTTTCAAGTTTTTGAAGCAGAAATCTTTTCATGAAAATCTTAGACTTTTTTGAAGTCGAAAAAATTCATGAACATTTTCAACTTTTTTGAAGTGTAAATCTTTTCATGAAAATTTTCAACTTTTTTGAAGCCGAAATCTTTTCATGAAAATTTTCAAGTTTTTGAAGCAGAAATCTTTTCATGAAAATCTTAGACTTTTTTGAAGTCGAAAAAATTCATGAACATTTTCAACTTTTTTGAAGTGTAAATCTTTTCATGAAAATTTTCAACTTTTTTGAAGCCGAAATCTTTTCATGAAAATTTTCAAGTTTTTGAAGCAGAAATCTTTTCATGAAAATCTTAGACTTTTTTGAAGTCGAAAAAATTCATGAACATTTTCAACTTTTTTGAAGTGTAAATCTTTTCATGAAAATTTTCAACTTTTTTGAAGCCGAAATCTTTTCATGAAAATTTTCAAGTTTTTGAAGCAGAAATCTTTTCATGAAAATCTTAGACTTTTTTGAAGTCGAAAAAATTCATGAACATTTTCAACTTTTTTGAAGTGTAAATCTTTTCATGAAAATTTTCAACTTTTTTGAAGCCGAAATCTTTTCATGAAAATTTTCAAGTTTTTGAAGCAGAAATCTTTTCATGAAAATCTTAGACTTTTTTGAAGTCGAAAAAATTCATGAACATTTTCAACTTTTTTGAAGTGTAAATCTTTTCATGAAAATTTTCAACTTTTTTGAAGCCGAAATCTTTTCATGAAAATTTTCAAGTTTTTGAAGCAGAAATCTTTTCATGAAAATCTTAGACTTTTTTGAAGTCGAAAAAATTCATGAACATTTTCAACTTTTTTGAAGTGTAAATCTTTTCATGAAAATTTTCAACTTTTTTGAAGCCGAAATCTTTTCATGAAAATTTTCAAGTTTTTGAAGCAGAAATCTTTTCATGAAAATCTTAGACTTTTTTGAAGTCGAAAAAATTCATGAACATTTTCAACTTTTTTGAAGTGTAAATCTTTTCATGAAAATTTTCAAGTTTTTTGAAGCCGAAATCTTTTCATGAAAATTTTCAAGTTTTTGAAGCAGAAATCTTTTCATGAAAATCTTAGACTTTTTTGAAGTCGAAAAAATTCATGAACATTTTCAACTTTTTTGAAGTTTAAATCTTTTCATGAAAATTTTCAACTTTTTTGAAGCCGAAATCTTTTCATGAAAATTTTCAAGTTTTTGAAGCAGAAATCTTTTCATGAAAATCTTAGACTTTTTTGAAGTCGAAAAAATTCATGAACATTTTCAACTTTTTTGAAGTGTAAATCTTTTCATGAAAATTTTCAACTTTTTTGAAGCCGAAATCTTTTCATGAAAATTTTTACCTTTTTTAAAGCCAAAATCCTGTCATGAAAAATTTATACTTTTTTGAAGCAGAAATCTATTCATGAAAATTTTCAACTTTATTCAAACTGATATTCTACATTTTCTAACTCAAAGTGTCGTTTCAAAGTAAAAATACTGTTAGAAGGAGTGATTCAGACAAAATTAGATGAAACAGCTGTACTGAGCGCAGTTACATGAAATGACATCAAAATCATCATTCCCTGAGCCAGACAACGCTATTAACAACTTTAGTGATCAAATTGAGCGTATCTTGCGAAGCTGAGCTCGAAAGTGACATGAAACATGTTTTTGAGACATAAAGTGACACTTACAGTGAATACCTGTCCTGACTACATTTTCTAACTGAAAGCGTCGTTTCAAAGTAAAAATACTGTTAGAAGGAGTGATTCAGACAAAATTAGATGAAACAGCTGTACTGGTAACAAATGAGCGCAGTTACATGAAATGACATCAAAATCAACATTCCCTGAGCCAGACAACGCTATTAACAGCTTTAGTGATCAAATTGAGCGTATCTTGCGAAGCTGAGCTCGAAAGTGACATGAAACATGTTTTTCAGACAAAAAGTGACACTTACTGTTCAGACTGCATTTTCTAACTCAAAGTGTCGTTTCAAAGTAAAAATACTGTTAGAAGGAGTTTTTCAGGCAAAATTAGATGAAACAGCTGTAGTGGTAAAAAATGAGCGCAGTTACATGAAATGACATCAAAATCAACATTCCCTGAGCCAGACAACGCTATTAACAGCTTTAGTGATCAAATTGAGCGTATCTTGCGAAGCTGAGCTCGAAAGTGACATGAAACATGTTTTTCAGACATAAAGTGACACTTACTGTTCAGACTACATTTTCTAACTCAAAGTGTCGTTTCAAAGTAAAAATACTGTTAGAGGGAGTGATTCAGACAAAATTAGATGAAACAGCTGTACTGGTAACAAACAACGATATTAACAGCTTTAGTGATCAAATTGAGCGTATCTTGCGAAGCTGAGCTCGAAAGTGACATGAAACATGTTTTTGAGACATAAAGTGACACTTACAGTGAATACCTGTCCTGACTACATTTTCTAACTGAAAGCGTCGTTTCAAAGTAAAAATACTGTTAGAAGGAGTGATTCAGACAAAATTAGATGAAACAGCTGTACTGGTAACAAATGAGCGCAGTTACATGAAATGACATCAAAATCAACATTCCCTGAGCCAGACAACGCTATTAACAGCTTTAGTGATCAAATTGAGCGTATCTTGCGAAGCTGAGCTCGAAAGTGACATGAAACATGTTTTTCAGACAAAAAGTGACACTTACTGTTCAGACTGCATTTTCTAACTCAAAGTGTCGTTTCAAAGTAAAAATACTGTTAGAAGGAGTTTTTCAGGCAAAATTAGATGAAACAGCTGTAGTGGTAAAAAATGAGCGCAGTTACATGAAATGACATCAAAATCAACATTCCCTGAGCCAGACAACGCTATTAACAGCTTTAGTGATCAAATTGAGCGTATCTTGCGAAGCTGAGCTCGAAAGTGACATGAAACATGTTTTTCAGACATAAAGTGACACTTACTGTTCAGACTACATTTTCTAACTCAAAGTGTCGTTTCAAAGTAAAAATACTGTTAGAGGGAGTGATTCAGACAAAATTAGATGAAACAGCTGTAGTGGTAACAAATGAGCGCAGTTACATGAAATGACATCAAAATCAACATTCCCTGAGCCAGACAACGCTATTAACAGCTTTAGTGATCAAATTGAGCGTATCTTGCGAAGCTGAGCTCGAAAGTGACATGAAACATGTTTTTGAGACATAAAGTGACACTTACAGTGAATACCTGTTCTGACTACATTTTCTAACTCAAAGCGTCGTTTCAAAGTAAAAATACTGTTAGAAGGAGTGTTTCAGACAAAATTAGTTGAAACAGCTGTACTGCTAACAATCAACGATATTAACAGCTTTAGTGATCAAATTGAGCGTATCTTGCGAAGCTGAGCTCGAAAGTGACATGAAACATGTTTTTGAGACATAAAGTGACACTTACTGTTCAAAACATGTTTCATGTCACTTTCGAGCACAACTTCGCAAGATACGCTCAATTTGATCACTAAAGCTGTTAATATCGTTGTTTGTTACCAGTGCTGCTGTTTCATCTAATTTTGTCTGAATCACTCCTTCTAACAGTATTTTTACTTTGAAACGACACTTTGAGTTAGAAAATGTAGTCAGAACAGGTATTCACTGTAAGTGTCACTTTATGTCTCAAAAACATGTTTCATGTCACTTTCGAGCTCAGCTTCGCAAGATACGCTCAATTTGATCACTAAAGCTGTTAATAGCGTTGTCTGTCTCAGGGAATGTTGATTTTGATGTCATTTCATGTAACTGCGCTCATTTGTTACCAGTGCTGCTGTTTCATCTTATTTTTGATGAATCACTCCTTCTAACAGTATTTTTACTTTGAAACGACACTTTGAGTTAAAAAATGTAGTCAGGACAGGTATTCACTGTAAGTGTCACTTTATGTCTCAAAAACATGTTTCATGTCACTTTCGAGCTCAGCTTCGCAAGAAACGCTCAATTTGATCACTAAAGCTGTTAATAGCGTTGTCTGGCTCAGGGAATGTTGATTTTGATGTCATTTCATGTAACTGCGCTCATTTGTTACCAGTGCTGCTGTTTCATCTAATTTTGTCTGAATCACTCCTTCTAACAGTATTTTTACTTTGAAACGACACTTTGAGTTAGAAAATGTAGTCAGGACAGGTATTCACTGTAAGTGTCACTTTATGTCTGAAAAACATGTTTCATGTCACTTTCGAGCTCAGCTTCGCAAGATACGCTCAATTTGATCACTAAAGCTGTTAATAGCGTTGTCTGGCTCAGGGAATGTTGATTTTGATGTCATTTCATGTAACTGCGCTCATTTGTTACCAGTACAGCTGTTTCATCTAATATTGTCTGAATCACTCCTTCTAACAGTATTTTTACTTTGAAACGGCACTTTGAGTTAGAAAATGTAGTCTGAACAGTAAGTGTCACTTTATGTCTCAAAAACATGTTTCATGTCACTTTCGAGCTCAGCTTCGCAAGATACGCTCAATTTGATCACTAAAGCTGTTAATATCGTTGTTTGTTACCAGTACAGCTGTTTCATCTAATTTTGTCTGAATCACGCCTTCTAACAGTATTTTTACTTTGAAACGACACTTTGAGTGAGAAAATGTAGTCTGAAAAGTAAGTGTCACTTTATGTCCCAAAAACATGTTTCATGTCACTTTCGAGCTCAGCTTCGCAAGATACGCTCAATTTGATCACTAAAGCTGTTAATAGCGTTTTCTGGCTCAGGGAATGTTGATTTTGATGTCATTTCATGTAACTGCGCTCATTTCTTACCAGTACAGCTGTTTCATCTAATTTTGTCTGAATCACTCCTTCTAACAGTATTTTTACTTTGAAACGACACTTTGAGTTAGAAAATGTAGAATATCAGTTTGAATAAAGTTGAAAATTTACATATAAAGATTTCAACTTTAAAAAAGTTGAAAACTTTCATGAAGTATTTCAGCTTTGAAAAAGTTGAAAACTTTCATGAAGTATTTCGACTTCAAAAAAGTTGAAAATTTCAAGCTTTTTAAAAAGTTGAAAATTTTCATGAAGTATTTTTGCTTCAAAAAGTTGAAAACTTTCATGAAAAGATTTCGGCTTCAAAAAAGTTGAAAATTTTCATGAAAAGATTTCTGCTTCAAAATTTTCATGAAAAGATTCATGAAAAGATTTCGGATTTAAAAAAGATGAAAATTTTAATGAAAACATTTCGGCTTCAAAAAAGTTGAAAATTTTCATGAAGTATTTCGGTTTCAAAAAAGTTGAAAATTTACATGAAAAGATTTCTGCTTAAAAAAATTGAAAATTTTCATGAAAAGATTTCTGCTTGAAAATTTTCATAAAAGTATTTCTGCATTAAAAAAGTCAAAGATTTTCATGAAAAGATTTCGGATTTAAAAAAGTTGAAAATTTTCATAAAAAGATTTCTGCTTCAAAAAAGTTGAAAATTTACATGAAAAGATTTCAGCTTCAAAAAAGTTGAAAATTTTCATGAAAAGATTTCTGCTTGAAAATTTTCATGAAAAGATTTCTGCTTCAACAAAGTTGAAAATTTTCATGAAAAGATTTCTGCTTCAACAAAGTTAAAAATTTTCATGAAAAGATTTAGCCTTCAAAAAAGTTGAAAATTTTCATGAAAAGATTTCGGCTTCAACAAAGTTGAAAATTTTCATGACAGGATTTTGGCTTTAAAAAAGGTAAAAAATTTCATGAAGTATTTCAGCTTCAAAAAATTTGAAAATTTTGATGAAAAGATTTCTGCTTCAAAAAAGTTCAAAATTTTCATGAAAAGATTTCGGCTTCAAAAAAGTTGAACATTTCCATGAAGTATTTCTGCTTCAAAAAAGTTGAAGATTTTCATGAAAAGATTTTTGCTTCAAAAAAGTTGAAAATTTTCATGAAGTATTTCGGTTTCAAAAAAGTTAAAAATTTACATGAAAAGATTTCGGCTTCAAAAAAGTTGAAAATTTTGATGAAAAGGTTTCATTTTCAAAAAAGTTGATAATTTTTATGAAAAGATTTCTGCTTCAAAAAAGTTGAAAATTTTCATGACAAGATTTTGGCTTCAAAAAAGTTGAAAATTTCCATGAAAAGATTTCAGCTTCAACAAAATTGAAAATTTTCATGAAAAGATTTCTGCTTGAAAATTTCCATGAAAAGATTTCTGCTTCAAAAAAGTTGAAAATTTTCATAAAAAGATTTCTGCTTCAAAAAAGTCGAAGATTTTCATGAAAAGATTTCGGCTTCAAAAAAGTTGAAAATTTTCATGAAAAGATTTCTGCTTCAACAAAGTTAAAAATTTTCATGAAAAGATTTAGCCTTCAAAAAAGTTGAAAATTTTCATGAAAAGATTTCGGCTTCAACAAAGTTGAAAATTTTCATGACAGGATTTTGGCTTTAAAAAAGGTAAAAAATTTCATGAAGTATTTCAGCTTCAAAAAATTTGAAAATTTTGATGAAAAGATTTCTGCTTCAAAAAAGTTCAAAATTTTCATGAAAAGATTTCGGCTTCAAAAAAGTTGAACATTTCCATGAAGTATTTCTGCTTCAAAAAAGTTGAAGATTTTCATGAAAAGATTTTTGCTTCAAAAAAGTTGAAAATTTTCATGAAGTATTTCGGTTTCAAAAAAGTTAAAAATTTACATGAAAAGATTTCGGCTTCAAAAAAGTTGAAAATTTTGATGAAAAGGTTTCATTTTCAAAAAAGTTGATAATTTTTATGAAAAGATTTCTGCTTCAAAAAAGTTGAAAATTTTCATGACAAGATTTTGGCTTCAAAAAAGTTGAAAATTTCCATGAAAAGATTTCAGCTTCAACAAAATTGAAAATTTTCATGAAAAGATTTCTGCTTGAAAATTTCCATGAAAAGATTTCTGCTTCAAAAAAGTTGAAAATTTTCATAAAAAGATTTCTGCTTCAAAAAAGTCGAAGATTTTCATGAAAAGATTTCGGCTTCAAAAAAGTCAAAAATTTTCATGAAGTATTTTGGTTTCAAAAAAGTTGAAAATTTACATGAAAAGATTTCAGCTTCAAAAAAGTTGAAAATTTTCATGAAAAGATTTCTGCTTTAAAATTTTCATGAAAAGATTTCTGCTTCAACAAAGTTGAAAATTTTCATGAAAAGATTACTGCTTCAACAAAGTTAAAAATTTTCATGAAAAGATTTAGCCTTCAAAAAAGTTGAAAATTTTCATGAAAAGATTTCGGCTTCAAAAAAGTTGAACATTTTCATGAAGTATTTCAGCTTCAAAAAATTTGAAAATTTTGATGAAAAGATTTTTGCTTCAAAAAAGTTGAAGATCTTCATGAAACGATTTCTGCTTCAAAAAAGTTGAACATTTTCATGAAAAAATTTCAGCTTCAAAAAAGTTGAAAATTTTCATGAAGTATTTCGGTTTCAAAAAAGTTAAAAATTTACATGAAAAGATTTCGGCATCAAAAAAGTTGAAAATTTTGATGAAAAGGTTTCATTTTCAAAAAGTTGATAATTTTTATGAAAAGATTTCTGCTTCAAAAAAGTTGAAAATTTTCATGAAAAGATTTTGGCTTCAAAAAAGTTGAAAATTTCCATGAAAAGATTTCAGCTTCAACAAAATTGAAATTTTTCATGAAAAGAGTTCAGCTTCAAAAAAGTTGAACATTTTCATAAAGTATTTCTGCTTCAAAAAAGTTGAAGATTTTCATGAAAAGATTTCGGCTTCAACAAAGTTGAAAATTTTCATGACAGGATTTTGGCTTTAAAAAAGGTAAAAAATTTCATGAAGTATTTCAGCTTCAAAAAATTTGAAAATTTTGATGAAAAGATTTCTGCTTCAAAAAAGTTCAAAATTTTCATGAAAAGATTTCGGCTTTAAAAAAGTTGAAAACTTTCATGAAAAGATTTCGGCTTCAAAAAAGTCAAAGATTTTCATGAAGTATTTCGGCTTCAAAAAAGTTGAAAATTTTCATGAAAATCTTCGACTTTCTTCATGCTGGCTGAGTTTTTCTTTGTTCTATCTTTTGAAATCAATTTATTTTATGATTGAATATTCCAAGTATTCTTTAAATATCTTGTTTTTGATTACCACCAATCACTATTTCCATTTTTACTTTCATGCTTTATGAACAAAAATAGCTTTTTTTATTACTACATCAAGTTTACACACATGGGTCAAAAATGACCCATACATCCAAGTGTGATTTAAAATTAAATGAATTAATACTATAATATTAATTTGTTTCAAGTAATTACTTTAGCAGTGAGTGGAGCCAAACACTTATGTATTTCATATTTGCAACATGTTTATTTGTCATTTTGTCACACATACACATACCTCTGATAACAGATAACACGGCTGTTGAACTGAACTGTATCTGTAATTTAACAACTGTAAACTGGTGAATGTGACCAAACAAAATGAAATACAACTGAACACATCACTAGAGCACAAATTGCCTTCTCAATTTTGACATGCCTCACAAATGATCACTAAGAGTTTGTGCTCCTTGCACACAGGCCTGGTGCACTGGGAACACTAGCTGCTGACTTTTCTGTCTTTGGTAACTGGGCAGATCGTGCACCTCTTCCTCTTCCTTTGGCCCTCCTGTCTGATGTCCTCTTGTGGCTGGGTGGTGGCTGTGTTTTGTTTTTTAAACCCACATCTTCCCATTGTTTCTTCTTCTGACTGCTGTCATCCACTGCTTTGTCATCATGCATAGTGCTCAGGAGGACAACAGCTTTTCCCTTCTTCTGCACATAGCTCACCATGGTCATGTTGCCATTGAATCCGAATTCTGAGCTATGAATCTCCCGTGATTTGGATGGCTTCATGATAGGTGGTATGTCCGATTTGTTCTGGCAAAGAGTCCCAACAATGGTCAGGTTCTTCTCGAGGAGCTTCTCAGCCAGCGGGACACTGGTGAAGAAGTTGCTAATTGTGATGTTGCGACCTATGAGAGGGGGAAAAGATTGTAAATTTACTCGACATGGAATTCTTTAAACTCTAACGCCATAATCTGTTGCATTGCATTGCATTTTATTCTGTTTTACTATTTTGCTTACAGAGAAATCAAATAAAAAAATAAAATACACATTATTAAAGATTGGGAAAAAGTATGTATTTATTGTGCTAAAACTTAATACATTAGTTTCTCTATTGTACTTTACATTCACCTGTCTGTCTGATTCCACTGCACAATTGCTGGACGACATTCTCTCCAAGGTTCCTCTGAACCTGGCTGTCTCCCGGTATAGACAATTCCATCTATTGCATAAGGTACCCTTGCGTCGCACATCCAGAAGATTTTTATCCCATATTTTGCAGGCTTGCTGGGCATGTGTTGCCGTAACTTGCACCTGCCTCGGAATGGCACAAGCTGCTCATCTATGGTGACACAGTCACTGGGGATGAACTTTCTTCTGCAGTTGTCCAGGAAACAGTCCCACACGTACCTAAATGTCGCCATGTGGTGTGTTTCCAGCCGCAGAGCCCTGGTCCTCTTGTCGTCAAACCGTATGACGCGGCGGATATCTTCATATCTCCTAAGCCCCATGGTGGCCTTGTAAATTGGATTTTGCAGCGGATCCACAAACAGCTCCTGCAAGGCCACATCCCAGCTCTTCTCCCCCCCTGCAAGAATTGATGAAGGCCATCAATTCTTCTTTATCAATGCTTCTCCACTCTTTCCCTTTTGCTGTGGCTGTTCTTCGTCCCTCTAAGTTGGTACATATTAGAACCTCCTCAATGATGTTGTCACTCATGAACATATCCCAGGCATCTTTTGGTGAAACAGCTGGTGATCCAGGTGTAGGTCCTGGGCAGCTCCTCAGAATGTTATGGCTTCTTGTTCTGCCATGAATGGGGGGATTCTCATTCCAGTAAGATCCGTTTTTACTCAATCTATTGGACTGGGTCTGAGTTTCCTCTTCAGAGGACTCATCAGATGAGTCTTCTGTAT